>NC_084836.1:49329009-49449396 GCF_033115175.1 Lepus europaeus | reverse complement strand
CTTCTGCTTCTTTCCCAGGCACGTTAGCAAGAAGCTGGATCAGAAGTAGAGCAGCCAGGACTTGAACCAGTGCTCATATGGAATGCCAGCATCACAGACAGTGGTTTAACCCAAAATGCAGATACATTTGTTTTTCATTTTCTTGTTAGTTTTCATGAGGCAGAGAAAACATAGCCACCATTCGGAATAAAAAGTCAATCTATGGCTTTGGAGATCTTTAATAGTGTAAAATTCATGTTCCCGTATGGTCATTCATTCACACAATTAATAGTTATCAATTGCCTACTTTGTCCATATGAAGAACACAACTTTTGCTTATGCAGGGAAGACAAACATTAGCAAATGTGTGTTTAAAATAAACTATTAAGATTTTGAAAAGGTTCTGGGAGAGAACAGGAGTGCAATAAAAGAGAATCTGCTAGTCTTGGTAATCAGGGAAGGCTTCCCCAAGGAAGTAATATTTAATCTGAAAGTTGGAGAATGAATTAGAGTTGAGTAATGAAGGAGGATGAAAATATGTTCTGAACAGACTTTCCCACTTAAATTTAAGCACTTGCTGAATTCTCCCTCATGCATTCAGCAGCTAGAATACACAGCATGATGTCAAGAGCTAGCAAGTACCCTACAGCAGGGGAGGTAATAACACAGTTACCCCTCTGGAATCTGACTACCATTACTAGGAACATGCTCATAGAAACATTTTACAGAGATCTAAGTGAAAGAGGAGGTGGTAATCTTGTTAGATGAGCCAGGGAGCCAGGAACCAAGATCCAGGTACATACTGAGCCCTACTCCCCACTGGAAGTAGAAGGCAAAATTTTCCCTCTGTCAATTTCTCATTCACAGTATATTCTCCCAATTTTTGTTCAAAAACCATTTTAATGGCCAGGAGAACCCATGCGAGAATGTTGAGAACTTAGTGTGTAGAAATGGCTAAACTTGCTAAAGCTCAGTTCCAGCTGTAACTACTGCCTGTCAAATAGGATCACATGTCCTTACTTAATTTCCTTCAAATGACCGGGCCTCCACAGCATACCAAGCTTTAGAAGCTCAGGACTTTCCTCTTGCTCTGCCCTTGATTAATTATATGACAGAGGGGCTGCCATTTACCTGCTCTGATCTTTTATGTCGTCTGCTAATGACAGTGTCCCTTTTGGTGCAAATACTGGCCTGGATTAACTTAATATACAGCAAGGAAACTGCCTAACTTGCAAATAAATGTTTCATGCACAAGCATTCCATGTCCATGAACCAGTGGAAAACTGGAGGTAGAACTGGATTGGGAGTTTCCTCCATAACCATCTTCTTTTCTCAGCAGTCACTCAACTCTGATCCTTCCTCCTCCCTTACATTCTATCCTGCCTTAGGATAAGGCACCCTAAAGGAGGTTTCCATGTAAAGACGGTGTCACCATAGCATCATCTACTTCCTCCTCTGTAGTCTACTTATGATCATGTTCCCTACTACCTACCAGGGTGCCTGACATATACACATGGGATGTAAATATTTTATATGGGTGGAATGAGGGAGTCCTCAATTCAAAACACTTCCCTGCTCTGCAGTTTCCTCAAACTTTCCCTCCTTCCTCTCACTGCCAACATTCTTGACGGAGGAGGCTGCATACTGCACCACTTCATCACCACACCCTCACTTTCTCCCCTTTAGAAATTAGCCTGCCACCCCCACCATTCAACTGAAAGCATGCTCTCTGAAACACCACCAATGGCCTCATAATATCGTCAGATCTTAAATGGTCTTTTTTCAGCCTTCAACCTTTCTGGACTACTCCGTAGTACTGGATTCTGCCACCATCCCCTATCGCTACCCTAACCGGGGTGCACTCCAAGATCCCAGCCACGAAATGAACAAGTTTGAGAATCTGCCTGGCCTGGGGTTGGCCATAGCTCATAGCTCGATTTCCATAGTTGTAAAATGGAGTTAACAAAGCCCAACATGAATGTCTAGCACATGCCTAGTCAGCCTGCTACTTGTTTATCTTACATCCCTCTCATCTCACACACACACCATTGCCAAATTAGTCTCCCAAGACATCATGATGACCAGGCCACTTCCCTGCTCAGAAAGCTTCTACAAACCCTAGCAACTGAAAACTCCAAACCCATAACCCAGCATGCAAGGTTCCTGCAGGGCTCAAGTCATGAATAGCTGTGCTCCAACAACCATAGGCATCATACAGAATTGAGAACACAGAGACAGTTCTCTATGTCACTTGGTCTCTGGCTGTCATTTAATGTCTCTTACAGTATCTTCATTAGTAGATTGATGTAGTAGATTAATTTAAAGCTAATGCTCCTCTTAGCTATAGCGTTCTCTGATTTTAATTTTCTGGCCTTAGTTTTGCACTTTCCGTTCCAATTTCCTGTGTCCTTCAAACAAATTGGACTGAGCCTTATTTTCCTAACTTGCTCCTGCTGTCCTTTCTCTGTATCTTTTATCTCCCAGTTTCTGGCTGGACTTGCTGCTTTCCCCTGCCCATGTGTACAAGTCCCTCTTTCAGGCTCTCCTAGGAGCCATTCCTTATCCATGGCTCAGAGAAATCATCCCACCCAACAGTAGCCCCTCGTCCTCTTTTGTGGTGTACTCCTGTCTGACAAGTCTCATTGTATAACTGTACTTTTCTCCTCTTCTCCCTGCCCCACTCTTTTAACCTTTGAACTTTGGCCGATTCTGTCTTCCTCTTGCCAGCTTTGACTATGCCACCCCTTAGATAAAGATCTTCAGCTACCTCAACATTTTCCAGTGTCTCAAATCCAACATTATTATCCAAGGCTTCAAAACACTTCTCTAAAATGTCCAAGATCGCATTAGTCCTCTGATCCGTCAATGAATCAAGGCAAACTTAAGCCAGTGTAGCTACCTGGAAAGGACTGTGAGGGGCTTGAGTAATAGTAATTGTGTCATTAACTAGTTAGTACAAAGTTAGTTTAAAATCAGCAAATTGTGGTTAAAAGACTTCAACTCTATTTTACTGAAGATCTATTATGGTTGTAGCACATTTAGTCATTTAACAACAGATTAAGTAAAATTGAATACATATTTGAGTGCATTTATACTCCATCCAATAGTTCTTAAATGGGACAGAAATCAGAATCATGGGGATTTTTCTAAAGTCCACATTCCTGGGACTTCAGATTCTGACTTGATAGATCTGGAAATAAGCCTGGACATATGCTCTTTAACATTGTCACAGGTGATCAAGGTGGCTGGAAGGAACAACTTCAGGAATTTTACAGTGCACAGTTGCACAGTTCTAGGAAGTGACATTCTCAATGCATATTCTCTTAGCTACAATCAGGAGGCTTATTTAGGCTTTAACACCAGTAACATTTGGCTTAGGATCTTAGCTTGTCACTCCCTAGATGTGTTATTTTGAGAAAATCATTTAGTCTCTCTAAACCTCAGCATGCTATCCAAATCATCTGTAAAATGGGACAATGATAGTATTTACACTAGAGGTAGATAGAATGAATTTGGGTCTACAACACACTCAGCACAGCTCGTAACACATGGTAAGCATTCAATAAATATCAACTATTATGATGACAATGGTGATTATTTAATTACCTCTCTCTTAACCCTTTATTGGCTAAGTGGCTTCAAGATGCGCTTCAAGGAGTGGTAACTTAGTGGTTAAGACATCTGTGTCCCATAACACAGTACCTGGATTTGATTCCCTACTCTGGCATTTGACTCCAGCTGCCTGCCAGTGCACTACTGAAGAAAATATTAACATAAAGTAATTGATTACTCTACTTATATACGTTAAAAGATTAGTATCTCAGTAACAAATGCCTGTCATATATTTTTATTCCTCTGAAGGTTATTGAAATAAACTTTAGCATATATGAATTATAATGGCATGTAGAGTTGTCCCTCTGTATCCATGGGAGATTCGTTCTGGGAACCCTTTGGGTACCAAAATCTGAAGATACTCAAGTCGCTCATGTAAGCTAAAAAAAAACCTTAGAGATTAGCTGAAGACCCTTTATTGTGTTAAATTTTGGCCAAAGCGATAGAGATGCCACTATCAAATATGTAATTACGTGGTAGATGTAAATTCAAGTTTATAAAATTATGTTTGTTGTATCAAAATAATTTTTCTTGCCCTTCACAACACTTAGAGTTGTAATTAAATATTTATATATATAATGTCTGCTTTGATGATAATATCCCCAAATGACCCTAAAGATATAGGAACTGAATCATATTCACTGTTGGATCCCTGAACCAAGCACCAGGCCTGCCACATGGTAAATGCCAAGTAAATATCTGTTGAGTATGATGAAGAAAGGAAGGTGGGAGGCCAGCACTATGTAGCAAGTTAAGCTGTTGCTTGCCACTCCATATCCCATATCATAGTGTAGGTTTTGATTCCCAGCTGCCCTGCTTCTGATCCAGCTTCCTGCTAATGGGCTTGGGATGTCAATAGAAGATGGCCCCTGCCACTCACATGGTAGACCAGAATGGAGTTCCTGTGTCCTGGCTTCAGCCTAGCATTTGGGGAGTAGATGGAAGATTTCTCTCTCTCTCTCTCTCTCTCTCTCTTTCTCTCTCTCCACATGTGGGGAGGGGGAGTGGGTGTGAGTCTTTATATGGCACTCTGCCTTTCACATAAACAAATAAATCTTTTTTTTTTTTTTTAAAGAAGAAAGGAAGTGGCCAGCGCCGTGGCTTAACAGGCTAATCCTCCACCTTGCGGTGCCGGCACACTGGGTTCTAGTCCCGGTCGGGGCGCCGGATTCTATCCCAGTTGCCCCTCTTCCAGGCCAGCTCTCTGCTATGGCCGGGGAAGGCAGTGGAGGATGGCCCAAGTGCTTGGGCCCTGCACCCGCATGGGAGACCAGGAGAAGCACCTGGTTCCTGGCTTCAGATCAGCGAGATGCGCCGGCCGCAGCGGCCATTGGAGGGTGAACCAACAGCAAAAAGGAAGACCTTTGTCTCTGTCTCTCTCTCTCTCACTATCCACTCTGCCTGTCAAAAAATTAAAAAATTAAAAAAAAATTAAAAAAAAGAAAGGAAAATGGAAGGGGGGCGCTGAAGTCTGTCTCTTCTTAAATATTTATAACAGAACTAGGAGCAGTATACAGAATAAACTCTGAACTATGTGTGGAGTATACAAGGACTAAGACAACCTCAACCCAACAAAGCTTATTCACTGGCTACAGGTGTCTGACATTCAGAAATATATCCCACTCAGTACACTTTGTAAGTGGTCCAGGCAGAGATGACTTTCCAGAGGAGTTAAAATAAATGGAGAAGACAGAGATCCAGACTGACCCAGAAGGTGGATCAAAAAAGACAGAAAAATGACCTGAATAATAAAAATCTGAATTGTATCACATAAGCTTTAATATAACCTTAGAGTAGAGAGAGAGGAAATAACAGTAGATCCATGTTAAAGGGACTTACAGCAGGCTAGAGGGTGGGGGAATGTGTACTGTTGTTGAGATAAGCAATATGATCATTTTGAGTTACATCAGTAATGATATTTAATGGACATTAAAAATTGGAATGAGAATTTTATGTTCACAAAACAGGGTGTAGGTTAGAAAAGAAGAGCAGATTTGGAGTTGGAGATTTGAGTACAGAAAGTCTCCCAGGATACACCCTGAAGATTAAAACTGTGGGGGAATCAGGAGATGGGTAGTGAAGGAGGCAGGATTGGGCAGAAGGAGAGGTTGAACTGAGCTGAGGTTACAACAAAACCCGCAGGCAGTCTTACAGGGAGCTCTGACGGTGGGGTGGCCCTTTAGGAGTGTCCCTTCATGTCCTCACACTGACCAGTTACTGGAGGCAGGTCTCCCTCTCTTCTCCTTTCCCCAGAGTGTGACCAAGGGCAAGGTCATTGTCTTGTCAGTGTCTCTGCAATTGCTCAGCAGATGACTTGGCTGAGGCTCTAGCTATAGGGATGAGAAATTCAGTCCTGAAGGGGGCAACTAGGAAGTGTACCATGACGTATCCTGCAACTTATCTTGAAGTTAGTCTGGAAGAGAGGGAACAGGCTGTGTAGCTGACTTACTGAAATGAAATAATGCAACTCTGAAAATTGTGTAAGCCTTTAATCTTCCTCTACCATTTTCCCCTCTTCTGTTCCATAAGCTCCTTAAATGTTCTAATCAGTTCCTTTCCTGTCTTTATCATATGTGCATTTGTGCACTTTTACTGTCCCAAAGGAGTTTATGCTCCTTGGCTCCCCCCCCCCCTGTCTTTTAAACAAAACTCTGTCTCCTAGGATTCTTCAGGAAGTACAGAATAGCCTCAAGACACTACCATCTGAGGGGACTTGAAAACGTTCATGGAAAGTGAAATTAAAAGATAAGGTTATTTTGGTGAAAAAAAATCTAAATCCATGTATATAAGGATCTTCAAAGTGTTCATGACAAAAATACATATTGTGAATAAACTATGCATGGATTTCAAAACTTTTTTTTACAAAAAATAAACATCTTCTAATTTGACTTTCCATAAATTTTTGAAGTCCCCTCAGACTAGCTCACTTCCATCTCCCATCCAGCTGCATAAACTTTCTGTCCTCCTACAGTTATATTTTCCTTGCCCATCAGGTAAGCTTCCTGCCATTTAATACTTGGTAAAAGAATATTTCTCCATTTGCCTATTAGAAACTTAGAACTACCTTTTCAGGTAGAATAAACTGATTAACAGGAAATGAAAAAAACACAGGCTGATAATCCACAGCAAAGAGGTTATCAAATGGCCATTTCCTAACCACTCAGAAAACCTAAATAAATATAATTCAGTGAAATAGCAGCAGCAATGATGTTTTGTTGATCTTAACTATAAACTCTTAAAAGGCAGCAATTGCACCTGTTCTGTGTTCCTTCCCATTGGACAATGTCTAGCACACTGTTAAAACTCAATAGAATGAGATAATTTTTTTATCCAGCACTGCACCTGGGAAGACTGGCAGGCTGCCACCAACTAGATGCCTGGTGTACTTCAGTGATTCCTGTGCCTTTATGTAGAAGTAGAAAGTCATGAATTGCAGCATCCAGACAGACTGCTATGAGGATTATCCATTGAATAGAACAGTTTTTTTTGTTTGTATTTTTTTAAATGAGGACAAAATATACTGGTATAATCCTTCTTTATGAATCAAGAGGAGAACCAAAAGAACAAGGGGGATTATGAAATTATGTTACTTCTGTATCATCAACTCTGAAAGGGCTTAACATTCCTTCATTTCATTTTAGCAGAGGTTTTTTTTTTTTTTTTATACCAAATGGAGTTCAAAAAATTGTAAGTACTTTTACTAAACTTGTGGTAATTCAGCAGTCCTGGATTGGTGCAGATTCCTGAACATTAGATGGTGTGAAATTGAGGATAATGTACAGAGAGGACATCTCTCATTTACACAGTTAAATTGGATGGGAAGAAGATGGAGAAGTTAATGTAAATAAACATATACTTGTGTTGAGGATTAAAAGGAAAGTAATACAAAATCATTTGCTACATTTCTGATTCTTTATGATCATACTATTTTGTAGTTGGATTCTCTACTAAAAAGTTTTTTTTAAAAAAATGGATCCTACACATGATTAATAACTTTCTCTGTCTGCCCTGACCTTTTATGAGTAGTGTCTAAGGAGGACCTGGCAAATTACAAGGAATTGAAAAGTTAAAAATCTTTCTTTGCTCTCAAAGTTCTAGCTGTCATTTTCAGGTTTTCCAGCTTTAAGGAAACTGAGGAGATAGGAACTTTACTATGGCTCCTTAGGGAACTATATATGTCACTAAATTGACAACACATCCTCCTTGAAAATAAAATTAAAAAAAAAAAAAAGAGTTTTAAAGTCATGGTGAATGTTGAGTAATAATGAGAACTACCAAGATGGTTATTTGAGGTAGGATCTGAACGCCTAGAGGATGAGAAACACAAAAAGGAAAATAATGTGGACAAGGCTTTTTTAAAAGTAAGAATAGTTATCATAGCAGATGTGCCAGACTTCCCATATGCTAGCTTATTTGCTTCCAATGTCAAACCAGTAAGAGGGGTTTGTATTCCATTAATGAATAAATCTGAGAAATTAAGGAATTTACCAAGGTACATAGATAACAAATAGTGGAGCAGACTCTCTAATTCTAAATCCTATGCCTTCCTAGGATTCCAAGCAGAATTTCCCAGGGTGAACTGTGTGCTAATAATATCAGCTGGGATGGCCCTTCTAATTTGCTTTCAGAAGATTGAAGTTTTAGAGTTACTTTGCAAAGTGATGAACATAACTATACATCTGAGAGACTTGTCCAAGGTTTCACTGGTATGGAGTACCTTTGGAGTAAATTTGGCCTGAAGAACTGGGTGCACACAAATGCCAGGGACTCCATTAAAGATCCTGGCTACTCCCCATCTGTTGTCATCCTGACATCTGCCTCAGGAAAGCCTCCTTGTCATTTCACTTGTGTCTCTATCACAATCTTTCTTGAGGAAATAAATTTTTTTTTTTACTATTTATGTGTTTGCTGCTTAACAGTGTTGCTTGCTAAGGAGAGTGTTATCTGTGTATGACTTCAGTGACAATGGAATGATGATAGAGATCAAAACTGCTGTTTTCCGTGGGCCTGAACAATTGATGCCAATTTGTCAGGCTACATGACACTTACCTGTATAGTAAGTGCAGGCAACAAAATTCTGAGTATTGTGCCTCAAAACTACTTTTTTGTGTTCAATGTCATTTCCATGGAAATGCTGTAAGCAATAGAGATCAACCTGAGATAAAATGCCTAAGTAGATGTACCATACCTTCTTGAAATTCCAAAATATTTCATAGTTTAAACTTGTAAAGCACACTGTATCCAGAGTTTCCAGAGCCTTACTTGAATTCTCATTAACTCTCATGGTATTTCTACAAATGTGAGAGAAATGCTTTTAGGAATGTTATAATGGCCAAGGAACATTATGCAATAATATGTGATAAGACTAATTTTCACTAAACATCGTGAAAGGTGAAAATGACAATGGAATATTTTTGATGCTTTAGCTTTCGTCTATTTTTATTTGTTTCTATGTTTTGATTGCCAGAAGCTGTGCTATAAATGATAAACTGATATAAGACAGCACTCAGACAGGTACATGTCATTTAAGTAATTGTACTTGTGCTCTTGGAAAAATAAAATGGAATGTTGTCTGTTTTAAATAGTAACAATAGTAAAGTTGTCAATCTGAGGCTCTTATTTGAACTGATTACAGTTCATTAAAAAAAACAAGCTGTGACAAATAGAAGGGCAAGGTTTCAGTAATTCACTAAAGAATGTCTCTACTCAAAGCTTTGTGGAAAAAAAGTCTTGTTTGGGACACAATTGCAGAGTTGAAATAACATTGAAATAACAGCCCATGAATACCCTGGAGAAATGACTATGTACCCAAGGTGAATGCTAAAGCCTTCCTTCTTGAATGAGCCTTTTAATCAAGGCATTATCTAGGCTCTGAAAAAGTCTTCAGTGGTCCTACCTAAAGATTAATGGGAAAAGCCGAAACTCTGAGTTGGCCTATTTGCAGAGACAATTTTAAAGATTTACTGATGGTTGACAAATGCCATTTAAGCCTTCAAAGCAACCCATATGCTTTTGAAAAGGATTTAAAGGAAATCCTCCCACTACAGAAGACAACTCTGAAGGGTCTATGTGGTGGCCCCTAGATTTTAGGTGTGGATGTGTTGTTGAGTTTTCTCTTTCCTGCTCCAGCCTCCTTATCTTTGCTGAATTCCTGAAATGTGGGGCTTAATAAAAGAAGACAGTAAGCCCTCCTTGAATATCCTTCTATTCTCAGAAGCTACCTATAGGCTTCTGTTTGCCAGTAAGAATTAAATAAACTCTTGGTATACAATCGTGCCATAGAGGACACCTCTCTCAATTTCCTTTCTATTAATATAGGAACTGAAAGAGCCCCCCCCCCAAATTGAAAGGTAATGTAATATTGTTCAAATAAGTCAATGCTTCCAAAAGGTGTTTGAATTGTTTTTCATGTTTTGTGTTTTTGTTTAGCCTTCACATAATAGATGACTTTTGATTTATTGAATGTCATAGCCAGGTATACCATATCAATCAATTTCAGTGACTATGAGTATCAATCTCTTCCACATTCATTCTTA
The DNA here is from genome assembly GCF_033115175.1 of Lepus europaeus. Taxonomy (NCBI): domain Eukaryota; kingdom Metazoa; phylum Chordata; class Mammalia; order Lagomorpha; family Leporidae; genus Lepus; species Lepus europaeus. Next base: position 49,439,269 of record NC_084836.1, on the reverse strand, counting down.
TGTGCATTTTCCCATTGGCTTTTAGCTCAGATAAAATTTATTAAACCCCAAGAGTAACACATTTCCAAAGAGATTATATTTAAAACATTGCTCGTATGTTAAAAGTCTGAATGCAATTTTATAATATTTCTAAAGTGGATTTGTAATGTGAATTAGAATCACCCCCAATTTGTGCTTTGTTTCTGGCCTTCTACTCACTGTATGAGATCCTGGGGTGATTTCATAAACAGGGCAACTCCTGATGTCCTCTTCTCTGCTCCCCAGAGAGGCATGGGATGAGTCACTTGGCTGTGGGCTGGCCTGTCACTGCAGTTGTCTTATCACTACCCAAGAATCGGCCATTCTGGAGCAGCACACCCTGCCCCTGTTTGCCCATTTCCCCGGGCCACTGACAGTGATCTGACAGAAAGCGACACTGACACAAAGAAGCCGACTGGGCCAGGAGATGGGGGTGAGGTCAAAGCGGAGAAACTGAGAAAATCCAGTGAAGTGGAAGCTGAGAGGATAAACACATGAAGGCTTAGAGCCGCTTCTCAGCCCACTTCAGTTGGACACACCTCCCACAAACCCTGGAAGAAACTTAACTGCCTTGGTAACAGTTAAAGGCCTGATGCCTTGAAGGAAGGATTTTTACACAAGCACCTGCAATCCCTCCCCACAACAGCTAGAAAGCCTAGTAATCAGCTTCTTGCTCTTTTTAAAAAGTTGGAACCTAATCAGCTCTCCCCTAACCAGAGTAACAGCTTACAGTTCACACCCACAGACATGGCCCACTGCTGGTCCTCCTCTCTTGCCTGGGTGCTGGAATGGCCCCCTCCAGGTTGACTGTCCTCCAATTCATTATTTGTTCTCCAGGTCTGCACCCAGGCAACATCCCTGCCTCTGCTAAAAAACCTTCTGCAGCATGCCCATATCACCAACAGTATCCAAAGTGGACTCCCTTGATGTTGGATCGTGAAATCTAAAACATTTCAAACTTCTGGCATCATTAATGAGAAAATCTTGGAGAGGACTAGTTTGTCTTCAACAACTCTGTTACACTCGTTACACTCCCTCCTATCAAAGGGAGGACAGCTTTCAGGCTCCATTTGACTTGGCAGATCAAACTAAGACTTTAAGAAGAATTAATTAAGTGTGGACTTTTCACTGTATTTACTTTGTTTCCTTCTATTTTTGACGGTTGGTATGGCTTTTCTAGTATAGACAGTGATAAACATTTACCATTTTTATTAAACTTCTCTACATGAGTTGAGTTAGTTAATATAGATCTATAGATCAACACCTATTTGTCTTGTGTGTGTGTGTATTATAAAACAACAGTTCCGTTACTGCCCTTATATAGCAAAATAATGAATATAATTCATCAAATTATGAGATAAAGTCCAAACTCCTCACACAGTGTGTAAGTCCTGCCACAATCTTAGTTCCAGCCCTATTTCCCTCCAACTGTCTCACATACACCTTGTAACAAACTGTCAAACCATTGTAGTCCCCAATTTGTGCTGGACTCCCTGACAGAGCATGGAATTCCCTGCTGTCTGGATTGTATTCCTCACCTTCTCCACCTGCATCATTCCTCTTTATTCCAAGTTTAAGCACCAGGCCACCCCTCAAGAAACCCTGTCTGCTCCATTATGAGGGTACTTAAAAAAGTCTGTGGATGGGCAGGCATTTAACCTAATGGTTAAGATACTTGTGTCCCACATCAGAGCTCCTAAGATGGATATCCAGTTATAGCTTCTAACTCCAGCTTCCTGCTATTGTGCACTCTGGGAGGCCAAAATGATAACTCAAATTAATTGGGTTCCTCTCACCTACATGGGAGACCTGGACTGAGTTCCCAGCTTCTGGCTTCAGCCTGGCCCAGTCCCTACCCATTGTGGGCATTTAGGGAATGGACCAGGGGATGGGAGTGCCCTCTCTCTCTTTCTCATTCTCTCTCTTCTCCTTCCCCCCAGACTCCCCTTAGTTGAAGTAGCATCCTCTCCATTGAGCTCACACAACATTTTGGTTATATCTTTATTGTACCATTTACCATTTCTTTGTTTAACAAACTTTTTTGTCTCCCCTGGTCTTCTGTAAATCACATGAGGATAGGAATTTTGTTCAGGTCCCTAACACAGCTGGCTAGTACCTAGTATCTGTTAAGTAACTACTTGATGAATTAACAAATTCTGTCTGGAAGGCAAATTATGAGAGATATCCAATAAAAAATTTTTACTAATAGTTATAAAGTAAATGATTTATAAACAACACAGTCAACTTTAAGGAGTAAGAATGAGGGCTCTACCAAAAAGTGGAAAATAACAAATGTCCAGCAACTAATGTGCAAATACAACGTGGTATATTCACACAATGGAATATTATTTGACAATAAAAAAGAAGTACTGATGGATGATACCACAGGAATGAACTTTGTATGTATTGTCATTTGTGTGAAATGTCTAAACCAGGCAAATCTATGAAGACAGTGTAGATTAGTGGTTGCCTAGGATTGGGAGCTGTGGTTGCCTAGGATTGGGAGCTGTGGTTGCCTAGGATTGGCTAATGACTGCTAATAAACTTAGGATGTCTTTAGCGAATGATGAAAATATCCTAAATGTAGATTGTGGTCTGAAGGGTGTTTGGCAAAGCTCTTTTTTTTTTTTTTTTTTTTTTTTTTTTTACAGGCAGAGTGGATAGTGAGAGAGAGAGAGACAGAGAGAAAGGTCTTCCTTTACCGTTGGTTCACCCTCCAATGGCTGCTGCAGCCGGCACACCACGCTGATCCGAAGGCAGGAGCCAGGTGCTTCTCCTGGTCTCCCATGGGGTGTAGGGCCCAAGGACTTGGGCCATCCTCCACTGCACTCCCGGGCCATAGCAGAGAGCTGGCCTGGAAGAGGGGCAACAGGGACAGAATCCGGCGCCCCAACCGGGACTAGGACCCAGGGTGCCAGTACCACAGGTGGAGGATTAGCCTATTGAGCTGTGGTGCCGGCCTGGCAAAACTCTTGATGCCTCTTAGGATACCTGCATATCAGAGTAACTGGGTTTCAGTCCTAACTCCACTTCGGACCCCAGTTCCCTGCTAATGCATATTCTGGACGTCAACAGGTGATGGCTCAAGTACCCAGCTTGAGTTCCAGGCTATTACCTTTGGCCTGGCCTAGCCCTGTTGTGGGCATTTGGAGCATGGACCACTGGATAAGATCTCTCTCTCTCTCTCTCTCTCTCTCTCCCTTTGAAAATAAAATGAATTAAAAAATCTGAAAATGAAATTAGATTTTTGTGATGATCAAACAACTCTGTGTACATACTAAAAATCATTGAACTGTATACTTTAAAAAAAAATATTTATTTATTTGAAAGGCAGAGTTACAGAAAGAAAGAGGGAGAGACAGAGAAATCCTGCATCTGCAACTCCCCAGATGGCCTCAACAGCCAGGGCTGGGCCAGGCCAAAGCCTGGAGCCAGGAGCTTCTTCCAGGTCTCCACGTGGGCACAGGGGCACAAGGACTTGGGCTACCCATTGTTAAAAGGCTATATAGTGGTGTGTCTGTGTGGGTGCAAGCTGTTGAAATCTTTACTTAGTATATACTAAGTTGATCTTCTGTATATAAAGATAATTGAAAATGAATCTCAATGAAGAATGGGATGGGAGAGGGAGTAAGAGATGGGATGGTTTGCGGGTGGGAGGATGGTTATGGAGGGAAAAACTGCTATAATCCAAAAGTTGTACTTTTGAAACTTATATTTTTTAAATAAAAGTTTTCTAAAAAAAAAGAAAAAAGGCTATATAGTGTATTCTAAATCATGTAAGAAAAATCATTACATATCCTAATATACTTATGATATTAAATATGTCTTAACTCTTTCAAAAATGGTAATATATCTATAACATTCTGGGTTAATAAGCCAGCCTATCTATATATACTACATACAATTCATAATAAAATGCGTGCATACACACATTATGATGTCATTTAATCTTCAGAACTGCCCTATGAGATAACTATTCTTATCCCCATCTTATAGATAAGGAAACTGAAGCACAGAGGGGGTAACTTGCTTAAGTTTCCGTGTTTGTGATCCCCAGACCTGTGTCCTTTCCAGTACACCAGACAGACTCTGTCATGTTACAAGTGTGCCCATGCAAATAGCATATCCAGCAAATAGCGTAATCACTCCTGGAGAGAACTGCCTGAATGCCTGTGATGGGCTTCACAATGCTTTCCTTATTTAAACACATCTCCCACATCAAACCAACACAACAGGCCCTCCTGTCTTGCTGGAGATCTTACAATAAGAAATATTCTTTTGAAATGGAAAATAGGCAGAGCCTTTGTCTTGGAAAATGTTGTTAAACAAATATAACCTGAGAAAGGATAGGCTGGGGGGTCTGTTCCACTAGGGCATGATCCTTGTCTCTCAACACCAGCATTAAAACACTACTAAGAATACTGGCTAAACAAAAGCTTATAACATCTGACTTCAATCATTGTAGTTAGTATAAAAAAAAATGTGTCACACATGGCATATGCATACCACAGTGTGAGTTGATTGTAGGGAGCACACCCTTTTATCAGAAAGGACAAGGCATAACTAATCCCAAGTGGATAGCAGAATTCACTTGGAACATGTGGTAGCAAACTTTTATGGCTTCAGGTGAAATTCTCTCTCTGCAGGAGTAATCAGTGAATCTCTAGATTAAAGATAATATAAGTACTCCGTATCTGAGCATAGTCATATTTTAGTATTTAATTCCCACTAGATCTGTCCTCAAAGAGATTATGATCTAGGTTGAAAGATGTTAACAGTGATCGTGTCTCCTTGGATCTTGCATTACCAACATTTGTCATGGGTCCGGCACATAGAAAATTCTCAATAAATTTTGGTCCAGTGAATGGTTGAATGGATTATGATTTGGGAGGCAGTTATATAACATGCTTATAAATTAACACTTTTCAACACATTTTAAAATATTCATTATCAATTTGTTAAGAGATGAATGAAATTTAAATGAATTAATATGGCAAGCTGAGTTTTCAGAAAGAGGATGAAAAGTGAATTAGGTTTTCATTCATTCCCACTGTTCTGTTTACTCCATTTGAAAATATTTTTAAAGGGCAGATGCTGTGGTATAACGGGTTAAGCTGCTGCCTGCAGCACTGGCATCCCATATAGGCACTGGTTCAAGTTCCAGCTGCTCCACTTCTGATCCAGCTCCCTGCTAACAAGCCTGGGAAAGCAGTGGAAGATGGCCCAAGTTCTTGGGCTCCTATACCCACATGGGAGACCCATAAGAAGCTCCTGACTCCTGGCTTCGTACTGACCCAGCTCTAGCCATTGCAGCCATTTGGGGCGTGAACCTGTAGATAGAAGACCTTTCTCTTTGCCTCTGCCTCTCCCTCTCTGTAACTCAGCCTTCCAAGTGAATAAATAAAGCTTTAAATTAAAAAAAAATAAAATGTTTTTAAGATTCAATTTAAAAACAAGGGTAAATTTGGGGTAATAAGTCATCCTAAATCAGAATGACTTTTCAAGTTACCAAATTATGGTGTTTTCCTATTATATGTGAAACAAATGAAATCATAAAACAGTTTTCTATAGATTCTCAAACTCTGAAGTGACAAATGTATTTGGTATTCATTTGCAACCATTAAAAAGTTGGAATCAGTTTACCAGCAGACCAGACATATAAGTAACAATGCCTTGCTTTCCCGGAGACCACTTTTCTAGAAACTTCAGCCTCTTAAAACAGAGCCAAGGATGAAATGGGACTCTGGGTGTCAAATATTACTGTACAAATCCCAAATGCTAACATCTCTTGAAAAAAGAGCCCTGAGCCTTCTTTCACATCCTATTTGTTTGCTTTTACATGTAATCCTGATAAGCTTGATTATTTGGCTTCTGAATGTATGTCAAGTATATATTACAATTATATAAAAGCCAAATTAAAAACTTTCATTGAAAATAGCAAGACTTATCAACCAATAACCTAATCAGTAGCAGAGAAGAAAGAATTCTCAAATTAGAACCAAAAAAAAAGAAAAGAAAAACTTGAAGCAATCTGTCAACATTTGGTATGTGGACAATGAATTCTACAAACTTCACCCAGTATTTTCAAAGATGCCTCAGAGCAAGACTGGCATTTATATGATGGTGACCATGAATGACCAAGAAGAAAATTAAATTCTTTTTAAGGAGGCAATACAGTATACAATAAAATTTCTACATGACATTTGAATGTTTTTGCCATTTTAAAGAATAAGGTTCAATTTAGGTGAAACCCACATCTATGTAACATCTATTTTTAAAAAGAACTTTTAGGGGCTGGTGCTGTGGTGCAGCAGGTTAATGCCCTGCCCTGAAGCGCCGGCATCCCATATGGGCGCCGGTTCCAGTCCCGGCTACTCCTCTTCTGATCCAGCTCTCTGCTATGGCCTGGGAAAGCAGTAGAAGATGGCCCAAGTCCTTGGGCCCCTGCACCCATGTGGGAGATCTGGAAGAATCTCCTGGCTCCTGGCTTCGGATCGGCACAGGTCCAGCCATTGCTGCCATCTGGGGAGTGAATCAGCGGATGGAAGACCTCTCTCTCTCTGTCTCTACCTCTCTCTTTAACTCTGTCTTTCAAATAAATAAAATAAATATTTTTAAAAAAAGAACTTTTAAATGGGAGAAATTGTTTATTTTGCCATGAAAAGTTTAGAAACAGGTAGTTTACTTTCAAAAGTTTTAAAGCACCAGCATTAGTAAAAACATTTCAAAGCAGCATATGTTAGTATACTCTAAAATCTTTAAGCTTGTAAAGTTTCTTTTAGGTGAGGTTAAAACTATAAACAATGTGCCAACTGATCATCAGGATGAATGAGGCTGATAAAAAGTGAATTATATAATGCTTGAACTGGGAAAAGAAGGAAAAATACGTCATAGCATAGAGTTACTTTAAGCTTTAATGTTGGCCAAGGGAGATTAAATTGCCTTTGGAGTGTACAGATGCAGAAGTTTTCGTTGGTGTGCTTTTCAAAGCAAAAGACAGATGATATTAGGAAATAAAGCATGAGGGCTTCTGCTTTAATCTGTCCACATTAATGTTTTGATGTATGACTAATTGGAATTGCAAGTAGGGTTCAAGAAGATTCTTAAAGCCAGCCTGAAGCTAGAAGACGTGCAAGTCTCATGAAAATGCATCTAAGATGCTTGCTTGACCACAAAAGAAAGAACTTGTGAAGAATTGTTCTAATTTCAGCCTGTATGTAATTCAAAGTTAATGCAGAGTATGCACAAAAATGACCAAACAACCCAATTCTCACTGTAAAGGAGGGAAGATGAATTGAAAGATACTACTATCCTAATCTTCAAAAATAAAGCGTATCTCCATTTTTGGGGCTTATATAAAAGAAAAAGAACTATCACCCAAAAGATTTACAAAATCCAAAGATGATACCACTTCCCTGCTTAAAATTGGAGAGTGGCTCCCAAAGCCTCCAGGATAGTGTGAGCCCTACAGCATGACTTCCAGGGCCAACTTCATCTGGCCCAGGCCCTTATTGGGGGACATTATAATGGGTCCTCTTGAAACACAATGATGCCAAGCCACTGTAGCCTCTAAAATATATCCTGCTCTTTTATGCCTCTAAGTTTTTTTTTTAAAAAGATTTATTTTTATTTATTTTAAAGACAGAGTTACAGAGAGAGGTAGAGAGAGAGAGAGAGAGAGAGGTCTCCCATCCACTGGTTCACTCCCCAGATGGCCGCAACAGCCGGAGCTGCGCCAATCCGAAGCCAGGAGCCAGGAGATTCTTCTGGGTTTCCCACGTAGGTGCAGGGGCCCAAGGACTTGGACCATCTTCTACTGCTTTCCCAGGCCATAGCAGAGAGCTGGATCAGAAGAGGAGCAGCCGGGACTAGAACCAGCACCCATATGGGATGCTGGCACTTCAGGCCAGGGCGTTAACCTGCTGCACCACAGCGCCAGCCCTCAAAGTTCTTGTTCATGCTGTTCTCCTATCAGAAGTATGCTTCCCCCCTTTTAGCCTGACACACCTCTTTAAGGTTTAATGTAAGTGTCAGTCCTCTTAAAACTCTAACAGTAGAAAGATTGTGACTAACTAATAGAAGTAAAAAGAGGGGCAGGCGCTGTGGCATAGTGGGTAAAGCCACTGCCTCCAGTGCAAGCATCCCATATGGCTACCAGTTCGAGTCCCGGCTGCTACATGCTACAGTTCCAATCTAGTTCTCTGCTATTGCCTGGGAAAGCAGTAGAAGATGGCCCAAGTCCTTGGGCTCCTACACCTGCGTGGGAGACCTGGAAGAAGCTCCTGGCTCCTGGCTTTGAATCAGCTCAGCCATCTGGGGAGTGAACCAGAAGATGGAAGACCTCTCTCTCTCTCTCTCTGCCTCTCCTGTTCTCTCTGTGTAACTCTGACTTTCTAATAAATAAATAAATCTTAAAAAAATTAAAAAGAAAATTCTTTGTGAGTTTGGTGAAAGAAGAGATTAATTCCCTACCAGGTAATATTGGGGAAATGTTTTATGAATAGATAAGTTTTATATCAAATCTGATAGGACTAAGAAATTTTTATCATTTTAATTTACATAGAAAATAAAGATTTTTGTTCTGTACATCTCAGTTCTTCATTGAACATTTTAGTCCCCAAAATTTATGGATCTTGAGAGTTAGCCTGAGATTCCCATAGGATAGAAAAGTCACTGGTATGTCAATGAATGACACACAGCGTTTCTATTTAGGAATGCTGTTCTCTTTGAGCATAAGGTCATTTATTGGGGCCAGCATTGTGGCACAGCTGGTTAAGCCTCTGCCTGCAACACTGGCATCCCATATGGGTGCCAGTCCAACTCCTGGCTGCTCCACTTCTGGTCAAGCTTCCGGTTAATGTACCTGGGAAAGCAGCAGAGATGGCCCAAGTACTCAGAACCATGCCTCCCATGTGGGAGACCTGGATGCTATTCCAGGTTCCTGGTTGGATTATGGCTGTTTGGGGAGTGAATCAGTGAATGGAAGATCTCTCTCTCTCTCTTCCTCTCTCTCTCTCCCTCTCTCTATAATTCTGACTTTCAAATAAAAATAAAATGAATCTAAAAAAAAAAAAAATGAAGAAGGTCATGTATCAGTGAGGAAAGATTAGGACACTCTCCAGCCAAGCAGATCAGTAGGTGGTTAACAAAGTCACCCACATCCACCAGATGAAGCACCAGTTACTTCCTCTGCATACCCACTTTTGCTTTGCAATTCTTATTTTTTAAATTTTATTTATTTATTTATTTTTATTTGAAATGCAAAGACAGAAACAGAGAGATCTTAGATATGCTGGTTCACTCCCCAAATACCCACAACATCTGGGGTTGGTTCAGGCTGAAGTAAGGAGTCCAGAACTCAATCCAAATCTTCCACATGGATTGCAGGGACTGAACTACTTTTTTTTTAACAACTATTTATTTATTTACTTAACAGAGTGACAAGAAGACAAAGGGAGAGACAGAGAGATCTTCCATCTGCTAAATCACTCCTCAAATGGCCACAATGGCCAGGACTGATCCAGACCAAAACCAGGAGCCATGAAATCCATCCATGTTTCCCACATGGATGGCAGGGACCGGACCCAAGCACTTGGGTCATCTTCTGCTGCTTTCCCAGGTGTATTAGCAGGGATCAGGATCATAAGCACAACATCCAGTACTCAAATCAGCACTCTGATATGAGATGCTGCTTCCTAAGTGGCAGTTTATCCTGCTGTCCCTCAGTGTCAGTCCTGGGCCCACCTGCTTAAGCCATTACCTGCTGATTCCCAAGGTGCTCATTAGCAGGAAGCTGTAATCAGAAGTGGAGCCAAGACTCAAACCCAGGCACTCTGATACTGGATGCAGACATCCCTAGAGTCATTTGTCTTAATCACTGTTCCAAATATCCACCCCTCTATTCTTCTATTGACACTTTTTTTTTAAAGCTTCTGAAATCCCATCTCCAACTAATGGAAAAAACATGTTGACAGCTTTCTGGACATGTGGTAATTAAAGACATGTTCTTCTGAGTAATACAAACTTCTGAGTAGATCAAGCAGTAAAATTGCATCTAAGCTATGTCTGCTCTGGGATTTGAGTCTGATTGAGGAGACTTACATTTACATGGAGAGACCCAGAATCCTTCTCAGAAGGATCTAAAAGGAATGTTGCCTTCCTGGAGAAGTTTGAGTCGAGGGCAGTGTCACTGGTGATGATGATCTGTTGATTGTGGTACCAATAGCGCCCTGGATCCTTTTGGGTCTCAGGTAGAAATGTCTGAGTTAAACATCTAGGACAGTTGATCTAGGGGAGTCACTGAGACCATCTTGACACGTCACCACAGCAAGTCAGTGCAAGAGTTGGGTAAACGGCTGACAGCAGCCTGTGGACAAAAAACTAACTCTTAGCATTCAGTTGAGTCACATTAGCCAAGGCAGGAACTCCCATAGTTATTTTGGGAAGGAAATTTGTGCAAACTAAAATTCTTAAGAGTAACCAAGGGTAAAATCATGGAAATAATATAATGTGATGACTTCTAATCAGGCTGGCATGTTTTGAAAAATAAAGTGTTATACCTAAAGCCAATAGATATTTTGCTCCAGCTTAAGAAAAATAACAGAGAGGCTGACATCGTGGCATAATGGGTTAAGCTGCTGCCTGCAATGCCAGCATTCCATATGGGTGCCAGTTCTAGTACAAGCTGTTCCACTTCCAATCCATCTCCCTGCTAATGCACCTGGGAAAGCAGCAGAAGAAGGCCCAAGTTCTTGGGCCCTGTACCCACATGGGAGACATAGATGAAGCTCCTGGCTCCTGGCTTCTGTCTTCTGCCTAGCCTGGCCCTGGCCATTGTAGCCATTTGGGGAGTAAGCCAGTAGATGGAAAATCAATCTCTCTCTCTCTCTCTCTATCTCTATCTCTATCTCTATCTCTATCTCTCCCTCTCTCTGTGTGTGATTCTGACTTTCAAAGTAAACAAATAAATCTTTTTTAAAAAAAGAAAAAATAACAGAAAATATAGCAGATTAAACATGTTTATCCCAAGTGACAAAGAAGTAATTAAACACCTATTAATCTCAAGTGGCAGAAAAGTAGTTTAAAGACTGTAAACCTGTAAAAACAAAAAAGAAAGGCCGGCGCCGTGGCTCAATAGGTTAATCCTCCACGTTGCAGCGCTGGCACACCGGGTTCTAGTCCCAGTCAGGGCGCCAGATTCTGTCCCGGTTGCCCCTCTTCCAGGCCAGCTCTCTGCTATGGCCCGGGAGTGCAGTGGAGGATGGCCCAAGTGCTTGGGGCCTGCACCCCATAGGAGACCAGGAGAAGCACCTGGCTCCTGGCTTCGGATCAGCACGGTGCGCCAGCCACAGCGGCCATTGGAGGGTGAACCAACGGCAAAAAGGAAGACCTTTCTGTCTCTGTCTCTCTCACTGTCCACGCTGCCTGTCAAAAAATTAAAAAATTAGGCCCGCGCCGCGGCTCATTAGGCTAATCCTCCGCCTTGCGGCGCCGGCACACCGGGTTCTAGTCCCGGTCGGGGCACCGATCCTGTCCCGGTTGCCCCTCTTCCAGGCCAGCTCTCTGCCGTAGCCAGGGAGTGCAGTGGAGGATGGCCCACGTGCTTGGGCCCTGCACCCCATAGGAGACCAGGAGAAGCACCTGGCTCCTGCCATCGGATCAGCGCGGTGCGCCGGCCGCAGCGCGCCTACCGCGGCGGCCATTGGAGGGTGAACCAACGGCAAAAGGAAGACCTTTCTGTCTGTCTCTCTCTCTCTCACTGTCCACTCTGCCTGTCAAAAATAAAAAAAAAAAAAATTAAAAAAAATTAAAAATTAAATTAAATTTTAAAAAAAGAAAAAGAAAAGACAGAGAGTAGGAATGAAAACTATAATAGAATGTTCTAACAATTTTTAAAATAGAAAACAACATAGAATGAGTCAAGAAGCAAGCCACCTTTAAACATAAAATCCTAGAAAGGGGTACTTTTGGAGGTCAGAGAATTATTGAAAACAGGGAGATCCATTGAAAGTCTTATTAATAAGCAACCAAGCGCATCCCTTAGCTCATAAAGCCAGGCAACTGTCTCCTCACCACCTGCATTCCTACCACAAACAGAAGTCCTGAACAGAGATTGGAGGCTTACAGTCTTAAAAGAGCAATCCCCAAGAAATTCCAGGCTGAAAGGCACATGTGGTCGCCTCTGGGAAGTGGGAACCAGAGTGGAAAGGATGGGTGAAGGTTCAGTGGCTTTGTTTTCACTTCTTGTTTTTTCATTACAAGGCTTGTAGTTCTTCAACAGTATATACACACCCATGCACACACACACATACAGGAGCTTCAAAAAGTTCATGGAAAAACAGAATTAAAAGATAAAGCTTATTTTGGTATAACAAACTAAATTCATACTTGGTTTTTCATATTACACATTTCCAAGGAACTTTTAGAAGACTCCTTGTGTCTTTTTTTTTCATTTTGCACCAAAATGAACTATATATTTCAATTCTATTTTTCCACAGACTCCTATATTTACACACAGACATACATATGTAATGACTTACTATAATATTTTGGATAATACACTATATATCTCATATATCATATAGTGATTTTATATATATATATATATTAAATATACTTATGTTCTTTTGGCCTAAAATAAAGTTTTAATTTCAAGAAGTAAAATAAAAGAATTAAAAGTTTCATACTCACAGAACATACATATTAAACTTCACACTATTACATGAACAAATAAAATCTTTATCTTACGCTGCTAATTTATCCCACTAACTGTCCTGAGAATTTTTCTTTGTAATAGTGGCCTCTGTTTACCAGTGGCTTCCTTTCATGACACTGAATTGCCAGGGACATGGAAGCTGGGCTGCCACATCCAGCCACAGCTGCCATCCACATGTGAACCATAGGGCTGAGGGAGCTGGCAATGCCACGACTGATGGTAAATTTCCAAGAGCATTACCTCTCCACTTCCTTTTGTTTAATCTGTAGTAAAATTCATACACTCATTTTCCTATGAGTTGATGGCAAATGCATTGCCTTTGTGACGCTATTACCTTAATTATCAATATGTATTTGTTAAGTTTTCATTAATGACTCAGTTCCTTAACACAATTCACTATAAAGATACAAGTATAGGTTTTCCCTTTTGGAGTTTCTTCATTTTTTTCTTCCATCTTTTCTCAGATAATAATTAATTATATATTTGATATAGCTAACATTGATATTTCAAATTTCTGACTATATACCAGTATGTAGTCAGAATGGTCTAAAGAAACTCAAATGTTATACTTATTTTCACATTTTATTAAGCTCTGTAACTTATTAGCTTATTTAACCAATAACAATGAATGCTTATGCTTTTTGTTGTTTTTAAAAGTGCATCAGTGACTTATGGGCACTTGAGGGACTTGTCAGCACATAAATGAATGTTCAGCACAGATGTTAAGGGAAGACAGTGAAAGTGACACTTTGGAAGGTAAATAAATAAGCCATTTTTTGGTAGTTAAAATGAAGTCTTACCAGTTTCTCAAATTAAACGAGCAGTTACTCTTTTCACGGTTAGGTATCTGAGTTTTAGAAATCTCTAATTGTTGACTCTGCTCCCTCTACTGGAACCTTGGTTAAATTGAATGGAAAAGCAGTTGCCATGAAGTTGAACAGTGTCTCTTCAGAACTGGGCAATCAGTCCCAGACTAAAAGGAAGACAAATTTTAAGCTAGGAAATTATTTTCAGAGCATAATTGAAAAGTGCTTCTATGACAGGGAGAAACTTTTGTTTCTCATCATTCTAAATGCAGGCCATAATTCATAAGATTATTTTAGTTTAAAGAAAAGCAACGTTTAAATCAAACTCTTGGGTAGTTTGAATACAACTCAAGGCTTATTTTGTAACATTTTGTTCTTTTGAAGACTCACATATCTGTTTTTTACTGCTTTGCTTTAAATTCCCTCTGGAAAGCATTGCAAAAATAAGAGCTCATTAAGTATATTGCAGGCACTTCAAAGTCCCAGAATATGCTTTATAAATAGTACATCCACATTCCCTATATCACTAAGGTAAGAACAGTAAAGATTCTTCCATTTTATGGGGAAATTTTTTCAATGTAGAGAGAATCATTTGTGTCTATATGGCTCATATTGTTTAACAGCAAAACAAAGAATACAATCTGTACCTTTTCTATTTGATTTTAAAACGCCATTGTATTTCTATACTCAACTGGAAACTAACTCAAAAATGAGTGAGCTTTATCAGGTTCCTTTTTATCAGTTGTTCATTAGTATCTTTGACAAACAGATTAGCTTGTGCAGTAATTTTGACAAGTACATTTTAGCCAACGATTTAAAGGAAACAAAAGCAAGATGCAACATTCTTTAAGCTGCTTGCTGTAGTATCCTCCTATACTCACAAAAACGTACTTATTAAAAATAACCCTCCCAGAAGTCAGAAAGAAAGGGAATAGGGCCAGAGAATGCGGCATTTATTCAGCCAGTCACTCACTCAACAAGAGTATTTATTGAGTGTCAACCGTGTGCCAGATGCTGTGCTGAAAGCTGGTGATTTAGCACACCCCTGCCCTCACGGCACTCAAGAAAGGAAGACAGGAAGTAAAGAAAGATGTGACCACAACTATTCTAAGTGAGAAGAATAGAAATGGGGGCCAGGGCAGAGGGAAGCAAGCAGAAGAGCAAAGAATGGTGGGAAAGGACCTACCCTGCAGTAGATGGTCAAGAGGACTTAGCTGAAAAAAAAGAGATATGTGCAAATGAGGAGGGGCCAGCCATTGGAGGGGAGTGTGGAGTGCAGATGAGTGTTGTGGGCAAAGGCAAATGTGTAGGCAAAGCCCTGAGAACAGAGAGGACATAGGACGTAGGAGGAATTGATTGGTGATGGGTATAGCCAAAGGCAGTGACTCACGATGAGAACAGAGAGTTGGGGAGGAGCCAATCACTCGGGGCCTCGTCAACCAGACTCAGGCATTTGGATTTCATCTCATAGGTGATAGGAATTCGTTGGAGGATTTCAGGTAATGCTGGGGAACTCTCTAATTCTGTTTTGGAAGGCTGAGTCTGCTTCTGTGCAGAGCATCTTATGGAGGGAGCAGGAGTGAAAGCCAGCAAGGAAGAGCACTTAGGAATGACAATAGAGTAGGATTTAAGCCAGGAGATATGACAGAGGGAGATGACAAATGCTCCCTCTGGACAAGGCTTTGTGCCAGGCACCTGAACTGAAGTTTTTCTGGAATCTGCACAGCTCCAGCAAAGCCTGGATGCAGGTTTCCCTGGAAGAGCAAGTTCACTGGGAATGTACTTTTTGGGTCCATTTGAAGGGCAAAACCCCAGGACCCATTGGGAGAATGAAAGTCTAGTTGGACTGGAACATAAACTGTGGAAAGGTTTAGAGAAAGATGAACCTAATCTAGTGGATTAGAACTGGACCATGAAAACTTCAACCAACAGTTACAGAGACCCTTTTGAGTGCCTGTTGTGGTGTTAAGAGCTTTCATCCACCTTATCTCATTTAATTCTCCCCAGTGGCAACATGAAATAGGTGTCAGCATAATAATCGTAAGTACAGGCCATGGAAGCACATAAGTGGCCAAGGTCTACCAGCAGCTTGATGGCTGGACAATCATTTGAGACCTAAGTCTCTTTCTCAAAAATGTAACTCATTTTCCTTTCCTCATACAATAGTTGGATAACAATATTTTAGCCATATTCTGCAAATGCAGGCAGACATCAAATACATCTTGAACTTATGAGATGAGATAGGATAGGATGACACGGATCAGATCAGCCTTTTTTAATAATGGTGACTCAAAGCTTCTGTGCATGCTTCAGGATATTACATGGAATGTGAATAGGAGAGAAAGATTTTGTCCTGTTGCCATGGAAGGACCCCATAGTCACACCATGTTAGCTGCCAGATATTTCAGTTTCTTGGTACAAGATAGTAAAAGCAATACCTAAATGAAATAAAATAGACTTGATTCTTTTAATGGCTGCCTTTGGGAGATTTCTTTGAAATTTTGTCTTGTATGTCTTTCCTGGGTAATAATTATGAAAACATTAGGTGCAGCCACAGCCCAAAATTTTGCAAAGATGCAATGATACAACCCCAAAGTCACTCCCTGAATTATATATACACTATGTCTTTGTAGCCTTTTTGTCTGATTTTTATTTTACATTTTTATTAAACAGTTATAAAATTATCTACTAAAAAAGATTTATGGTTTAAAAGGGAAATGGGGAGAAAAGGTCCTTTTAAGTCTCTTTTGAAGAAAAAAATCACTTGACACTTAATTTTTCTGAGATCAAAAAAGCAAAATTAATAATTTTTGGTTGTTATTCATATGTACTGGTTCAGTGATTCTCATCAGAGATGACCAACATTTGGGGACATTCACTTGGCAATGAGTGTGCGTTAATTGGCTAGGGTTGGCATAATAAAGTGCCACCCACTGGATGGCTTACATAACAGAAATGTCTTCTGAAGCCTTGCTCCTTCTCTTCTAAGTGATCATCTTTCTGTACCTTCTCATAGTCTTCCCTCTTGTACCTATGTCCACCTTGGTCATGTTGGATGAGCGCCCACCCTAATAACCTCATTTTAACTTAGTTATCTTTTTTAAGACTTTATCTCCAAACACAGTCACATTCAGAGTCACTACAGGTTAGAACTTAAACATATAAATTTTGAGGGGAGACACAGTTCAGCCCATATCAGTCTGGAAAATATATTAGTTGTCACAAGTGGAAGGCATTGCTACCAGGATCTAGAGTCAGCGGTGCTGCTAAATGCTCTTCAATGCTCAGGACAGTCCCTCAGGACAAAGAATTATTAGCCCAAAATAGCAATAGTGTCAAGGCTGGCAAATCTTATTCTAGTTCCGAATCCAGGGAACTGATTTGCTTCAGCATAAACAAAAACATTAATCAAGTAAACATCAGTATTGGGAATTATAATCTTACTTAGGACTCTGGATATCCATGCTAAAATATCATATACATAAAGTTTTTTCACCATATTTCAAAGCAACTTCTTAGGAAAGTTAGATTCTGTTTCCCCTTTAGAAGAAAAAAATAAGAGAAGTCCAGATGGACTGGGAAAGAGGTAAGGACCAAGGCAGAGAGGACTGTAACTGTTTGTCCACCCCTCTCTGACGGGTGTGAAGCATCGGATCCTGACGGCAGTCCCAGACTCTAGACCGGGAGAACGATGGACCAGGAGCTGTAGACCAGGGTCAAGAAAGACCCACATGATGATGTCTAAAGCCTCAGTAGAGGCAGAGGAGACAGTCCAGAGACATGGTCTGAGTAAGGACTCAATCCAAAGGAGCTGATAAAGATGTAAGAGCAGCCTGAGATGCCACAAGGTGTGAACAGGCAGGATCAGGAAGGTGGAAAGGACACTGTCCCTGAGGCAGCTCATTACGTTCAGGCTATTTTATTTATTTGTTTTAAAGTGAGCGTCACACAGAGAGAGGGAAAGACAGAGAGAGAGAGAGAAAGGGATTCCTTCCACTCTTCACTCTCCAGATGGTTGCTATAACCAGCACTGGGCCAGGCCAAAGCTAGGAGCCAGGAGCTTCTTCAGGTGAAGCTGCCGGGACATGAACCGGTGGCCATATGAGATGCCAACATCACAAGTGACAGCTCTACCCACTATGTCACAGCACCAGCCCTTCATGGCACTTCTTAAGAATGAAAAGCATCAACCAGAGATGAGGACCTGGTTTAGATTATGGCGAGGAAAAAATGGGAATTAGACAATGGATTCTAGCATTCAGTGTAACAGCAAGGGGGCAGACACCACAAGTTCTTGAGTCAGACAGACTGGGTTCAGACCCTGGTCTGCCACTGACTAGCGTCACCTGGAGAAAGCTGCTTAAGCTCTACAACATTCTGTTTCTTCATCTATAAAATGTGATGTGGGGCCGGTGCTGTGGAGAAGTAGGTTAAAGCCCCAGTTTGCGGTGCCAGCAACCCACATGGGCGCAGATCCAAGTCCTGGCTGCTCCGCTTCTGATCCAGCTCCCTGTTAATGTACCTGAGAAAGCAGTGGAGGATGGCCAAACTGCTTGGGCCCTGCACCCACATGAGAGACCCAGAAGAAGCTCCTGGCTCCTGTCTTCAGATTAGCTCAGCTCCGGCCATTGTGGCCATTTGGGGAGTGAACCAGCGAATGGAAGACCTCTTTCTCTCTTTCAAATAAGTCAAGTGTTGTTATATGCAAATTATATTGTGCGTGCATGTGTGTGTGTGTGTGTGTGAAGTGTTTGGCATAAATAACACTAGTTATTATTATTCCAGAAACATTTCAGAGGTATTCATCAATAGTGCCAATGACCACTTTGATGAAAGTGAGCATGAATGATGGGGTGGTGTAAAAAAAATGACCCTCAGGTTTCTAGCTTGACTAACTGAGAGAATGAGAATGCATTAATCAAAATGAGGAACAAAAAGAAGAAAAGTGGTTTGGAGAAAAGAAATAAAAACAATGAGTTAAATTTGAAATGTGTTGAGGTTTGGGTAACTGGCCCACTAACCACATAAGGAAGTTCAGGAAGTTGTTGGAAATAAAGATATGTGGCTCAGATGAAAGGTGAAGACTAGAAATTGTTCACAGCGTTGATTCTGTGTAGCTAGACAAAATTGCCTCAAGAAAAAAGAGAATGGCTGAAGAGATATAACTCTAATATATTCCTAAATGCTTAACTTCTTCTCATGTTTTTGATGACTAGATAGTCCTTAGAAGCTCTTCACTATTTGGGAGAGGGGGAGTAGGACTGGCTGTCCTTGAGAGCATTTGAGGTATCTAGATACAAACATGCTAAATGATCAAACAGCTATATGTATGATATCATTTCTCATTTTTATAATTTTAGTTTTTAAATATGCTTTACCACATCATTGCCAGCCTTGTTGAGTCTGCCACCCATTGGTAATTTCCTCTTATGAACTAAAAAACAAAACAAACACAGATTGCCCAGAGAAAGAATGCCTCCCTTCTGATTACAGACTTTTCTTTGAGGAAAGCACATAAACATTTGTGCCTGACTGTGTGGGCTCCTGACTCTAGCGATTCAAAAAGGACTTATTGTTGATGTTCTCATTGGCTGGTTGGTTGGGTTGGTTTTGACTTTTTGCCTGCTTACATATTTCTTTATCTGGGGCTATGTTCTGAGTACATGAGGTTCCTAGAAAAATGATCTCTCCCCAAATAGTACATCTATCTCTTTTGTTGGTGTAACATAAAAATAAGGCAGATGAATTCCCAGCCACATTAAATATTTCTACCTATTGAGATTATAAGTATAATGAGAACATTTTCAAATAAGCTTTGGCTTATGGCTTTGTCTCTTTGAGCCTTCTATTAAAATATTAATACTAATATGGCCATTATTGGAACCAGCAGAAAATAAGCCAATTGTTGCTGAACATTTTTTGGAACTATCCTATTTTATAAATGTTTTTCACAATAACTATAAACAGCAATAAACTAAATTGACTCAACCCTTGATACATCTGTATAGGCCAGAGGTATGATTTATAAAAGCATTAAGAGATTTTATGTAATAATGATGATGATGATGATGATAAGATAAAAAAAATACATAGTGCTTTGAAAGTCCAAGTAGTACTTTAGGTACTTTACATATATTAATACAATTATTTACCATAACAGTATTATGAAATAGATGCTATCATTATATCCATTTCACAGATGACAGAGATGGTGAACTGAAGTACAAAGGTGTTTAAATAACTTAATCAAGTATTGAACTCAGAAAAACTCAGAAACAAAGCCAGTATTCTAATGCAGAATAACTCCCTAATATATTCTTTTAACTATCTTACTATCAAGTCTTTCCAAAAATATCTTTAAAATCCCAGGAGGAATAATAAAGAAGAGATTATTAACCTTCCTTTACATATCAGTATAGTTTCATTTGTTGTAAGAAATGTGTTTTATCTCTAATTTGGATGTCATCAAATAAGATAAAATATTCTTTTGGCAGTTTGCAACCACAGGGTGTCTTAATGGCCAAAAGTCATATGAAAAAATGCTCAACTCTGTTTGACATAGGGGAATTACAGATTAAAATCAAAATGAGCTACCATGGCACAACTGCAGAATAACAGAAAGAAAAATAACATCAATTCTGGCGATAACGAATGGAAACAAGTGAATGTAAAATATTTGCTACTCTCAAGAATATTGGTGGGAGCATAAACTGATAGAACGGCTTTAGAAAACTGTCAGTCAATGTGTATTAAAGCTGAATATATGCCTACACCAAAACCTAATGATTCCACTCCTAGATATAGACCCCACAGAGATGCACACTGTGTATATGTTCCACTAAACACACATTTTAGAACATTTCTCTTTCTCTCTCTTCTTTCCCTCCCTCCCTCCTTTTTTCCTTCCTTCCTCCCTCCTTCCTTCCTCCCTCCCTCCTTCCTTCCTTCCTTCCTTCCTTCCTTCCTTCCTTCCTTCCTTCCTTCCTTCCTTCCTGTATTTCTGTATTTCTGTCTTTCTTTCTAAGGCAGAATGATAGAGAGGGAAAGACAGAAAGAGAAAGAGATAGAGAAAGCAAGCGCTTCCACCCACTGTTTCACTCCCCAAATTGCCTTACATAGCCAGATCTGCGCAGGCTGAAGCCAGATGCCAGGAACTCCATCTGAGTCTCCCACATGGATGACAAGGGCCCAAACACTTGGACCATCTTCTGCTGCCTTCCCTTTCTGCATGTTACCAGAAAGCTGAACTGGAAGTGGAAAAGCCAAGACTCACAAACTGGCACTCCAGCAGGGGATGTTGGCATCATAAATGGTGCCTTAACCTGCTACACCACAATTCCAGCCCCTAAAGAAACATTTAAAAACGTTTAGAGTGGCCGCCATGGCTCACTTGGCTAATCCTCCGCCTGCGGTGCCGGCACCACGGGTTCTAGTCCCGGTTGGGGCACCAAGTACTAGTCCCGGTTACTCCTCTTCCAGTCCAACTCTTTGCTGTGGCCCGGGAGGGCAGTGGAGGATGGCCCATGTGCTTGGGTCCCTGCACCCATGTGGGAGAGGAGGAAGCACCCAGCTCCTGGCTTCGGATCGGCACAGCACCAGCCATAGCGGCCATTAGGGGAGTGAACCAACAGAACGAAGACCTTTCTCTCTGTCTCTCTCTCACTGTCTGTAACTCTCTGTCTCTCTCTCTCTTACTGTCTAACTCTGCCTGTCAAAAAAAAAAAAAAAAGTTTAGAATGGGGCCATTGCTGTGGTGCAACAGGTTAAAGCCCTGGCCTGCAGCCCCAGCATCCCATATGGGTGCCAGTTTGAGTCCTGACTGCTCCATTTTCAATCCAGCTCTCTGCTAATGTGCCTGGGAAAGCAGTGAAGGATGGCCCAAGTCCTTGAGCCCCTGCTCCCACTTGGAAGGTCAGGAAGAAGCTCCTGGCTTCAGATTGGCTCAGATCTGGCCGTTGTCATTTGGGGAGTGAACCAGTGGATGAAAGACCTCTCTCCCTCTGTCTCTACCTCTCTCTACAACTCTGTCTTTCAAATAACTAAAATGAAACTTAAAGAAAAAAAGACATTTGGAGCAGCACAGTTCATAACAGCTACAGACTAAAAATCACTCAAATGTCTTTCAGTAGTTGAGTGGATAAATACATTGTAGCATGATAGTAAAATCCAGTACTATGTTGCATTGAGAAGGAATAAACTATTGTTATCAGCCACATGAGTAAACCCAATAAGTATAATGAGCAAAGAAGCTAAATATGCAGAAAAACATTATGCTCCATATGATTCCATTTATGAAGAGATCATAAATAGGCAAAACTGATATAAAATCTTATACATCAGGACACTGGTCGCTTCTAGGGGGAAGTAATGAATGGTAGGAGTC
Organism: Lepus europaeus; assembly: GCF_033115175.1. Classification (NCBI taxonomy): domain Eukaryota; kingdom Metazoa; phylum Chordata; class Mammalia; order Lagomorpha; family Leporidae; genus Lepus; species Lepus europaeus. The sequence continues at coordinate 49,417,347 of NC_084836.1, read as the reverse complement.
ATAAGGGGCTTCAGAGGCAATGGTACTGCTGTCTCTTGGTGTGTACTGGTATATGAGGTGTGCTCACACTGTGAACATTCATGAGGCTGGACACTTAGGGTTTATGCATTTCCCTTTATGTGTCCTACTTCTATTAAAAAACGTATTCTTGGAGTTTGAAACAAGAGTACAACAAAAGTAGCTGGACATAACATTATTCATACTATCATAAAATACTTCTCAAGCCTGTACTTTTCCCTTTGAAGTTCACAAGGAGATTTATCTCAAGAAGCATATTTGAAATGTGATCAATTAAAAAGTGCTGGAATGGCTCCATCCTGGATCCATTGTTCAGAGATGTCTGGCAGAGGGCTAAATGCTGCTGGATCTCCCAAGACAAATATAAAATTATTGTGCCTAGAAGAAATCAGAGTTGTACTATGCTACTAAAGAGCAAAATATTTGTCTTTGACTGTGTCAGAGATTAAAGAAAGAATCCAGTTTTTTTTCCCTAATTTTTTGGTAGTATTTCAGTTAGGAAGGGCCTCCTTGTTCATTAATTTCAGATACCATTCTCAAATGCAGGTAGAATGGCTGGATTGTAAGACTGAGGACTAAGAATCTACTTCAGTCAACCCTCCTACAACAAATCCATAGAAATGATGTAAGATATACTTTAGCAAAATAAGGAGGATAAAATGGAATAGGAGAGAATAAGTGGGAAAAAGGAGGAGGGAGAGCAATAGAGGAAGTAATAGCAATGTCATGATACCTAGCCTTGGGTATGTAGGGGGACCATTCAGTGGATGAGACTCTAGGAATCTCTAGGACAGAAAGCAAATCGGGTCAACTTAAGAGGGAAAACTGATATAAAAAGAAAAATCATTGCAATGGAGGGCACAGCACAAAGAGAATTTGTTCCCAAAAGTGTTTTCTTCCAAGAGAGTTATACCCATCATGCTCTTAGAAGCAGTGTGGCTATTTGAGATGAAATGTGATTTTAAAAAAAATGATTGAGGGAAAAAGGTTGGGAAACTATGGAAAGACTCTTGAAAGGATGACAACTTAGAATTACAATGGAAACCGGCCGGCGCCGTGGCTCAATAGGCTAATCCTCCACCTTGTGGCACCGGCACACCGGGTTCTAGTCCCCGTCAGGGCGCCGGGTTCTGTCCCGGTTGACCCTCTTCTAGGCCAGCTCTCTGCTGTGGCCCGGGAGTGCAGTGGAGGATGACCCAAATGCTAGGGCCCTGCACCCCATGGGAGATCAGGAGAAGCACCTGGCTCCTGCCATCGGATCAACGCTGTGCGCCAGCCACAGCGCGCCAGCCGTGGCGGCCATTGGAGGGTGAACCAACGGCAAAGGAAGACCTTTCTCTCTGTCTCTCTCTCACTGTCCACTCTGCCTGTCAAAAAAAAAAAAAAAAAAAAAAAGAATTACAATGGAAACCAACCAACAGAGTATATAGTTTACAGGGAGTGTTCCTTGTGCATGAGAAAGTCTCAGTAAATCAAGTGTTCATTAGATTCAACACTATGGAGGTCACTGTCCCTTGACAAGGGCAATTTCAGTGCAACAAAAGAGTTGGGAGCCTGTGTGTTGTGGAGAGGGAACGGAAAGGGAGACTGAAAATTGCCTTTAAATGGTAAACCCAAAGGGAATGAGAAAGATTGGGTCATAGCTTCAGGAGGATAAGAGATCAAAAGTTCCTGGGGATTTTTTTTGTCATTTTCTTTTTTTAAGATTTAGTTATGTATTTGAAAGGCAGAGTTACAGAAAGAGAGGGGGAGAGAGAGGAGGATACAGAGACAAAGAGATCTTCCAATCACAGGTTCACTCCCTTAATGGCTGCAATGGCTAGGGCTGGGCCAGGCTAAATCCAAGAGCCAGGAACTCCACCCAGGTCCTCCATGTGGATGACAGGAACCCAAGTACTTGGACCATCTTCCCCTGCCTTCCCAAGGTCCTGGATCAGAAGAAGTGCAGCTGGGACTCAAACCAATGCTCCTATATGAGATGCCAGCATTGCAGGTAGCAGCTTAACCTGCTGTGCTATAACACCCGTGTCTGATCTTTTCTTTTTTAATAGTGGAAAAAGACTTAACCACGTTTATACATTGAAAAGGAAGAAAAAAATATTGAAAAAGTCAGAATGGGAAATTTTCAAGGATTTTCTTAATTCTGGCTGCTATAAAATTAGCATAGACTGAGTGGTTTAAACAACAGACATTTATTTCTCCCATTTCTAAGATCTCCCAGATCCCAGAGGCTGAGAAACCCAAGCTCAATGAAGCAGCAGACCCCGTGTCTGGAGACACTCTGCTGCTTCAGTTTTCAGAGGGTTTTCTCCTCATTGTATCCTCACGTGTAAGACAGCAGGGATCTTTTGTGTCTCTTCTTATCCAGACACAATCCCAACATGACGGTTCTACCTCCATGGCCTAATTACCCCTCAAAGACCCTCTCTTCACTTTGGAATGTATTGCTTTGGAGGGAAACGAACACTTAGTCTACAGCACATAGTAATATGCTATATCCCATACTAAAGTGATGAGGTATGTCTGAGAAAGGAGGAAAATATGGGTATGGTAAGCAGCAGACAAAAGAGAGCAAGAAGTTGGCCTCTTTCATTGTTGGTGGTCCAGAGAACTCCAGATATTTCCGTGAAGTAAGAAGGAAGGTGTCCCACGGGCATGATGGGAACAGTTGTTGTTAAGAGCTTTGAGGCAAGCGGTCAGCAATGGTTCCCACAGGAGAGAGGTGAGCAATAACAACAGGATTCCGCAGTGGTGTTGAGAACCCACAAACACCATGAGTTTATAGACACTACTCTGCACACTTGTAAGTTTTCTTTTTTAGTAGCACTCAGTACCCTGGTTTAGTAACAGAGAAGATGGATTCCTGTGTTTTTCCAGAGCTGGGGTTTTGCCAGGAGAATGAAACCAAAGACAGGAACCAGGGAGTTGAGGGTGTGTGTGAGCCAGTGATCCAGGGACCAACACGTGAGCTAAGCTATGGGGTTAGGCAAAGACAAAGCTTTGGTACTGGAAGTATCAAAGGGCTAGTTGTGGAAACAGAACCATTAAGATAGAGAGGAGGTTGGATCAGAGACATGGGGGTCTATTGAACTAGATCTTGAATGGCAACGGGCAGAGAGCAGGAAGTATGAGAAGTTGAATTTGGAAATGGAAAGGATACTGTATCCCAGGGAAAGAGTCATATACCTAAAGATGATACAAAGGGTAATAGTGAGAAATTTTATGTAACTGAAGTGAGCAAATCAAGATAGAAATGTAGACTAGGGCAGATTGTGAAGAGCCTGGAAGAGTTGAGCATCATTTCCCCTGAGAGGCCAGGAGACAGCAGAGGTTCTCAGGGGAGTCAGGGCTGTCTCTTAGGGCTATGATGGGGCAGGTTGTGTCTCTCAGAGGGGCTCCTCCATGGGGGCTGAACTCCAGGCCTGGCTCTGCTCTGTGACCCCTTCAACAAGAGGAAAAGGATCGTTTGTGTAATTCCTCACACACCTGCCCCCACCAGAAGGGGGAACCCTTTTCTAACTTACACTCCTGAACCTGAGGCCAGGCATTGCTGAGTGGCTAGCTGTGACCCTGAAGGCAAGCACGGAGAGCTGAATGGTTATCAGCGTTTTTGACAAGGAGTTGGCTGAAGGCAGCCATGAACAAAGAAGAGAAGCCAGAGGCAGAAGGGAGCCCTGAGGTAGACTTAACACTGGGCAGCTCTGGATGTACGCATGGTGGGAAAGGGAGAAGTTGGAGATGACTCAGATTCATTCTCCAGAATAAAACCTGACCACAGTGAATGCTCAATTAGCATCTGTCAGCTGAAAAATAAAATATAGCTTAATACAGTGAAAACATTTTCAAGGAAGAGATGCTGTCTATTGGGATGAAACCCATAGGAAATCAAGACAGTTCTGTCATCTTATTGCTCCCAAATTTTTAGTGAATTTTAGAGTTCAGCAGCCATTGGAGGGTGAACCAACGGTAAAGGAAGACCTTTCTCTCTGTCTCTCTCTTACTATCTATATCTCTACCTGTCAAATAAAAATTTTTTTAAAAATATTTATTTATTTATTTGACAGAGTAAGCAGAAGAAGAGAGAGTGAGACAGGGAGGGAGGGAGGGAGGGAAGGAGAGAGAGAGAGAGAAAGAGAGAGACGGTCCATCAGCTGGTTCACTCCCCAAGTGGCTACAATGACCAGAACTGGTCCAAGCCAAAGACAGGAGCCTGGAACTACATCCAGGTCTATCGGGTGGGTGGTAGGTGCCCAAGCACTTGAGCCATCATCCATTGCCGTCCAGGCACATTAGTGGGGAGCTGGATTGAACACAGAATGGCTGGAACTCTAATCAGTTGCAAGCCAACAGCTTAACCCCTGTGCCACAACGCTGCCCCCTGCAGGTACTTTTTAAGAAGAGAATTAAGTCACTCCTTTCTGATTGGAATTAGCTATTCACAGGATTTATAACTTTTAACATAAGACATGCTTGTTTGAATCTGAGGGAGTCGACAGAAGGAGATGAATTTCCCCCAGATCATACAGCCAGTGAGTGGGAAAGCCCGAGTTCAGACTGTTCTCAGGTTTGCCACCCTAGGCTCCTCTGCCAAAAACAAGGGTTCCAATGGGAACCGGAGAGTGATGCTTATAGAAGCTTCACTTCCAGGTGCCTGAAATACTGAAAAAGAATAACAAATACTCACAGCAATGTGGAGTGCTTATGATTCTCCTTAATATGTAAATATGTCCTTGTTCTATTTAGAGCTCTCTGCAAATAGAAAATACATGTTTGACACAAACTGATTTGCACATCACACAGAAAATCTAAGAGAGAAAGTCGGTGCTGTCCATACCAGATGCCTTGGTGTTGAGACTGGTTTGATCTAGATTACTAATAAACGTGTTCCAAAAGCAAACCACCCCGATCTTTAAGGAAATGAGTAAGATAGCAATTAAAAAATAAGTGAATAGCTCTGAGAAATACAAAATCTTTGCAGGTTAGAGAGTCACTGTGAAGAATCTAGAAACTGCATTAACAAGTTTGATACATGGTTATTCAGTGAACCAAATGACTTGGTTACTTAAGAGCAAGTAATTGAAATTGTTTGCAGTCATTGGCTTTCTTATTGAGATAATGCCAGGAAACTCTAGATTTTAAACTTTAACCAATACAATTTTTAGTCTTTATTATGACATTGTTTAGTTTCAGCTTGAGAATACAGCATCTACATGGTTTCATTATTTTTCACTAATGATTATTAAAATTAACTAATTCTTGGTTTGGTGTTTTCGTGGGTTGGTTTTGTTTTTTTGTTTTGTTTTGTTTTGTTTTTGCCGTATGCTAAAACATTTAACAAAATCTTTTGTCTTCCTTGCACATATTTGTGACTTTATAAAGGCAGAGTGAATAATCCCTCAATTCTTAGCATCAGTGAGTTAAAGATAATATCTGACAAAAAAAAATTAATCTATCTATACTGATGTCTGCCGTACTGGGTACAACAGGTATGTCTGCTTCAATAATAGGAATAATTCAGGTTGAAAAGATGCTCATTGTCTTTTCTCAAGATAAATTTTAAGCATGGAGGCTTGGCCTCACATTATAATGGCATTAGTTTGGAATCTTCATGTTTGAGTCACGTCATTAAGTCCACCTTCTGCGGACGATGCGAAGTCTGAGCTGATCTTGATTTGAAGGTGCCAGGCATCATTCTTCTGGCTTCTGAGATACAGGTGGCAAATACCAGAGATGCTGTAGGATCATGTGAGAGATAGTAAAGAAATAGAAAAACAAAAAAACAAAATAAAATCTAACTATGCAGAGTTTTGCTTAGAAACAAAAATTGAGTTTTGCTCAAAGTAGCTTGTTGTTTCCTGTGCCAGGAACTACTGTGCAGGCCCAGCAGGAAGTGTGCTACAGAGCAGGATCACCTTACACCCTCGTTTTATGGTTCATTTCACTTATTTAATGCAATCTGAGAACCTGCAAAGGAGCATGTTAGAAGGAAGGAATAGGCTTTTTGTCTTGTTTTGTTTTGTTTTTGAGTTTCTTTGAATCAAAACATTTGTTTTTACAAGGTGCTTAAAGTCCCAGGGAAACGGGACTTGTAGAGTGGCATAGTGAAGAAATTTCTCTGTCACACAATGTAAAGCAAGACAGAGTTGTGTTACGCCTGCACTTGAGTTATGTCTGTTTCTTTTGCTGTCCTACTTACATAATTTGAAAAATTACAACCATGCCCATGACTGGTCTAAGTCATTTTGAATTTCATTTAAGCTCCTCCTAGGGTCTCTAACTTGCTGGAGAATGATATTGGTAGGGAGAAGGGAAAAGGAACGTATTTGAGATGCAAAATAGCGATTCATTTGTCGAACAGAGGAAGGAATTGGCTTTGCTGCACTGCTTGGATATGTGTGAATGGAACAGCTGGATTTGCCTGTGGTGGCAGACACCACTCCTCACATGCTGTCTGTCTTCCCCTCCAGAGACCTCAGTATGAACAACATCAGTCAGCTGCCCCTGAGTCCCCTGCACAGTCTCCGCTTCCTAGAGGAATTGTAAGTATCACCGGCGTCCTGATGCATCCAGTCAACACTGGACACATTCTTGTGTTTGTCTCTCATACTTACTGTGGGAACCAGATAAAACAAGGCAGAGAAGCTGTCAGCACCAACAGTTTTGGCACATGAGGAAACACTTAGTTGGGGCGTGGGGTGAAGGGGGGGCAGGGGGAGAATTGCTTATGATTCTGGAAATCAACTTATAAAAGAGTTTACCAGGAGGCTACAACTTTCTAAGGTGAGACTGAGCCAAACAAATTAAAATTTTAAAACAAAGGCTGTTTAAAAGAGCTGGAGAGCTTTTTGGAAATAGTTAAGCAGCAGGATATTAAAAGTTTGAATACTGGTTCATGTTTATTAAAATAGCAAGTAAAGCTATAATCAAAACCAAAAACTGCTGCTTGGTTCGGTTTGTGACAGGGAGAATTGAGTCCACATTGCATAGCACCAAAACTTCTTGTCCTAATCACTTTTAATTACTCTTTCCCTACTTTTAAATTTAGCTTCCCTCAAGGCTTCAACAGGAAAAAAAAAAAAAAAAAAACGTGAAATCCACAAAGGACTTAAAACTGGGCTCTCCCAAACTCACTGTAAAAAAGATATAATAATAATAAAAGGAAAAAGCTAAAAATTAGTTAATGATACACAGAGGAATTTTGGTGAAGTTTAGTGATCACTTTCCAGAAGATGAAAAAGAACTGTATAAACCAAAGATCTGCATTTGAAATTTCATTTGATCCCTTTACCCTTTGGAGTGATGGGCACGAAGGAAGTGATAAACCATCAGAGCCCTTGTGAAGAGTGTTTGGCACCATCAGTGGAGTAAATCCTCGGCCTATTGATTAAAGCAATCATTTAGACGATAACCTCTTTTGAAAATGCTTTCTTTTTAAATCCTAAAGTCAGGGTCCAATCTGGGGAATAATTTGAATTGTTGATTCCCCACTCTATCCACCCTGGGAGATGGAAAGAATGTCCCATCATAAGCAAATTTCACTACATTGATCTTTTTCCTTTTAAGATTTATTTATTTGACAGCAGAGTAACAGAAAGAGAGGGAGAAACAGAGAGAGAGGGAGAGGGAGAGAGAGATCTCCTGTGTGCTGGTTCACTCCCCAAATGGCCACAACTGCCAGAGCTGGATTAGACCAAAGGCAGGGCCAGGAACTCCATCAGGGTCTCCTACGTGGGTTACAGGGGCCCAAACATTTGAACCATCTTCTGCTGCTTTCTCAGGCACACTAGCAGGGAGCCAGATCGGAAGTGGAGCAGAGGGAACTCCAACAGGGGCTCATGTGGGATGCCATTGTGGCAGGCAGCAGCTTAACCCGCTGTGCCACAGCACCTGCCGAATGATGACCTTTCTTTTTTCAAGCAGATAATATTCTCAAATTTCTACGAAGTCAAGTTTTCATTTACATTTATATTTAAGAAATGCTGTTGTTCCACTATTGAAATCAGTTGAAGATAATCAAATTACATCAAGCCATGCCAATGATTTCTCAGTCTTAAATGATCTTAGGTAATGAGAAGGTACCACAATTTTTTTTCATTCAAAGAATGGCTTTTCACTCTAGTTTCCAGGCTCCTCTTTTTCTCTCTCCTTTTCTCTCTGGCATTTCCATTGCTAGAATGCAAACTTCCTAAGGGATAGGATTGTGTCTTTGTCGTGACTGGTCTATGTTAAACCTGTAAATGTTTGCTGAAAGCTAATGAGAAAGCAAAACATGGAGAAGGAGCTTCTTGTTCATGTTAACTGCCTTCAGAAAAAAGTAACAGACCTAAATGACAAGAGCCAATGTTTTTAATGATTATTTTAAGTAAAATTTCAGGCATCAGGATTTTCTTGTGGGGACTGGTATTAAGGTTCAGTGAACTAAAGCTACTACCTGTATTGTCAAGCTGGTTTGAATCCCAGCTGCTCTGTTTCTAATCCAGTTTCCTGCTAATGCTCCACGGAAGGCAGTGTAAGGTGGCCCAGGTACTTGGGCCCCTGCCACCCACATGGGAGACTCAGATGGAATTCCAGGCTCTTATCTTCAGCTTGGCTCAGATCTGGCTGTTGCAGCCATTTGGGCAATGAACCTAGTGGATGGAAGATCTCTCTTTTTCTGTATCTCTTCCTTTCTGTCAACTCTGCCTTTCAAATTAAAAAAAAAATTTTCTTCTTGATTTTGTCCTTCTCATTCTTCTTTCCACCATAATTAATATATAATATATAGCCTTGTTTACACACATATTCCTAAGATATACATTTCTAGCATTTTCTCTTTAATTTCCTTATAATATACCATGGCAAAATGTTTCACTTCTCCCTCAACACACACCTCAACTTTAAACCACAAACCGAGTCAGTAAATAATTCACTTCCCCAAGGACTTTGTTTAATAGAGTTCCCCCTCAGTGATCCAACTCATTCAGAATAATTCCTTTCTTCATGAGGTGAATGTTAATTCTGTTCCAACCCCACTTTGTCAGAAGATAATTGAGAAAAATTCCCAAAACGTGGGTGGAGTTGGGGGATGGAAAACTACTATTTGAAAATGCAATTTTTCTGTGTTGTCTTATTTTTATCTCCTTGGATACTCCATCAAATATCTTGAATCACAGAATTTCAGAAATAGAGGGACCCTTTAAAGACTATTCATTCCATTTTCTCATTCTATTCTGGAATTCCTTCTGCTGAGCCAGCCAACTTACTGAATTTCAAATCAGGGCCACTTTCTCTTATAGAATTCTGGGTTGCATCTAACTGATGTTTTGAAGACATTGTTATTCATTTAGCAGCAAACGGGAATAGTATTTATAGAACCTGGAAAAATGATCAGCTCTGCTTACTTTATTCCTTTCTTCCAAAGGCTAAATTTAGGAAGATTTTTTTTCCCCAAACACCCCTTTAGCAGAATCTTTTGATTGTGTCTTTATTATGCTGATGATGGTTTCTATTAGACTCAGCTATGTTTAGATCTGTCTTCTCTTTTAGAGCATAAGAGGTTCTAAAATAATAATTTAACAATAATAACAGCTTACTTCGTGCTTGTGCCTGTTCAAAGTGCTTTATACACATCGTCCCACTGAATCCCCTTAACAAGCCCCCAAAGGCAGATATTTTTATATTCCCACTTAACATAAGAAAACTGAAATAAACAGAAAGTAAGAAACTTGCTCAAGATAATGGAGTTGGTAAGTGTCAGAGCTAAGATTCAAGTTCATTCAAAGCTAAGATTCAAAATGACTTTCAAAGGTTGCTGGGGAAGTAGAGGGAAGGTAAGGAATTATGCAGGCCCATCTGTTCTCTTTGCCCTGGTAACACCTGTACAGTGCTTTGCACAGTTCAACATTTTTTTTTAAGATTTATTTATTTATTTGAAAGTCAGAGCTACACAGAGAAAGCAGAGGCAGAAAGAGAGAGAGAGGTCCTCCATCCACTGGTTCACTCCCCAATTGGCTGCAATGGCCGAAGCTGTGCCGATCCAAAGCCAGGAGCTAGGATCTTTTCCCGGGTCTCCCACGTGGGAGCAGGGGCCCAAGGACCTGGGCCATCCTCCACTGCTATCCCAGGCCACAACAGAGAGCTGGATTGGAAGTGAAGCAGCCGGGTCTTGAACCGGCGCCCATATGGGATGCCAGAGTTTCAGGCCAGGGCGTTAACCCACTGTGCCACAGCGCTGGCCCCTGCACAGTTCAACATTTTTAAATGTCCTCTAAACCAAGTTGTATAATGATAAGTGTCCATGTATATCTCTGTGTTTGTATCTGTGTCTGTGAGGGGGAATCAGAGAGAATGAGTGAGAAAGTGAGAAAGAGCTCTCTACTCAGGAAGGGGAAAAAGGATGTTCAGTTTGTTAATCAAATACCATCGTATATTGGCCCTGGGAAAACTGTCATCAGAATTCTCAGGTGTAGAATTTCACCAAGCTATCATTGTTCAACAGATTAATATTTTTATATACAAAAACATATGATTGGGCACCATGTTTTATATAGTGTTTTACTTGAACTAACAAATGACCAACCGTACGCTACATACAAAGTGTAAGAATCTGCCAGTGTGTTTGCATGTCTTGTGTTATGACAACGGGGGGACTATTTGAAAGTATAAAATCTTTCATTCAGCTTATTCAGCTCAGGTCTATGCTTTACCTCCTCATGCACTATTAGGAAACTTCTGATACTCTCAGCATTAGTAAACTCCCCACTCCAAAACTCAGCCTTTGAAAAATCTCTATTAATAAAGTTGAGTTACCACTCTTCCCCTGGGCTCTAATTACACAGTACATCATTTCCCTGGTTTGAATATTTAGCTATGTAATAAAATGTGTAGACAGCCATGGTTTATCCTTCATCCATCAGTAGAGATTAACAAGGATGACATACTTTAAAATTCTGTAAGATGCAGTAAACCCTAGAGATATTCGTGAACTTATTGTTAAAAAAAAAAAAAACCTGCATATAACTCTGGATAAAGGGACTATCTGGAACATATTTTTAAGAAGAAGAAAAGCATCATAGGAAACTATCTAACTCCTGACAGCTAATAGCATTTACTCCTCCCTGTGCCACAAATTTTGGCACATTCAGGTCTTGTTCCTTATTGTTTGTTTATTTTTAACGAACAATACAAGGAGGCCAAACATGTACAGGATGACCGTCCTGCTGGTTGGGAGCCCTAGCACCAGGAGAGCCTTTTTGTTTTTCCAAAACAACCCAGGTCTAAATGTAGGGAGGCTGTGCTGCAGAGAGAAAAGAGAGCAGGTTCTAGATTCAGAAGCCCAAGGCTCGGGTCCTGGACCACTGGTAATCCACTCAGTTTGGCCAGCCCTTGGGGGATAATGGTGAAAGCTGCTTTGCCTAAGGTATGTCTGAGGCTCAAAGGAAATGACGATGAAAGAACTTTGATAAGCTATAATGTGTATTTTCAGTTGTATCTGTAAAATGAAAACACCATTAATCTCCTACTTCCCTATTTCATGAGCCCAATTTTTGAAGAGATCCCAAGGATCTGGAACCCATGAAGGAAAAGCTGATTCTGGGCTTTATTGGATATAGTTAATGACTGCAGAGAATTCTTTATCATATTTTAACAAGTGAGCAATTACTGAATTTCTCTCTGACAATACTCATTTCTACTAAGGGCTTCATATCAATGCTTGCTATGTGGACAAATAAAAGATCATACATTTGTTCCATCAAGTGTGTGCCTCAGAGGTCAGGGGGTAGTGGCAGATGGAACTTTCGTTGACATCTATAAGTTACGTTAAACATAGATTGGTAGTCTGCTCAAATCAAAGGGGCAAATAAATTGTTACCATTTTAAATAGTCTAAGTTAAAGGCCTTTATTTCTGAGTAGCATTTTTAAATCTTTCCAGATTCTAGTGCTATTGGAACCAAATACTCAATTTAGAAAAGAAACATGAGAAGCTCTAGGGAGGTCTGTTTTTAAGTTACTATTGTTCCCTGGAACTATTTGTTGGTATTATGGTTGGCCTTGAAGAATCTCTATATAAATAGTAGATAACTATTATTAAGATGAAATCTTTAATGATACCACCAAACTTCCTGAGAGCACAATCTATGCTTTTTACTTCTATTTCTTTACCATGTCACTGAAAATAGTGAAAGTTGTCCTGCCTGTCTTTTGAGATTTTGTTCTGAGGCTAAAATGAAATAATGATTGAAATTACTTTGGTAAGCTTTAATTGACATATCAGGTTGTAGTCATAAAGCAAAAACACTTTCATGCCCATAAATAATCTTCAGGTCCCTTGGCCTTGTCATAGTGATCAGTCTCCTGTCTTCATTGATCTGGAAGCTGATTATCGATATTGCTTCCTTGAAATTCTAGTGTTATTTCATGGGAGTTATTTTGCTTCTCTTCCAAATGATCATCTGTACCCCAGATATAGACATTCAGATGTTTGTCATTGTATATCTATGTGCATGTGTGTTTTGTTATGACAGTTAGGGCAGTGTTTCGGAAGTGCCCTTTCTCTCTGCCTCTTCTTTTTTTCCATAGCATTCCTTTATCTCCCACCCCCAGCTCTTACAAAATATAGACATTCCCCAAATCTCTCAACTTAATTTTATTGTCTCCTTTCTCAGTACTCTTTGTTTTCTTCATTCAACACATATTTCCTGAGCCACTGGAAATACAGGCGTGAAATAAGACTTGCTTCAAGTCATTCAACAAGTCCCCACTGTGTGAGCTTACAATCAAGTAGGGGAGATAGATAATAAGCAAATAAGAGAGCACATATTATATTTGCTTATCACAAACAGGATTTAGACAAAGAATAATAACAAGGGATGACAAAGAGGAAAGTCTCTCTGAGAAGGTGACATCTAAACTGAGATCAGGAGGTGGACAGAGAGTTGGTGCTCTAAGAACTGTGATAGCATGTTCAACCTAAGTGAACAGTGTGAGCACAGGCCCAGAGGTGGGGAAGATCACAATGCATTTGTATATCTGAAAGAAGCCCTGTTTGGCTGGAGCAGAGTGAGATGGGGCTGACATGATGTGGGATGAGGTTGGAGAGGAAGGCTAAGTCCAGATCACTCAGCCAATCAGGCCATGTATGGAATTCAAAGAAGAGGCAAAGGAAGCTGTCAGATGGGTATATGCGGCTAGGGAAACAAAAGGATTTATGATTTTAAAAAATTTCTCTGATTCTTGAATGCAAATTAGATTGAGAAACGATGAAGCCCAGAGACCCATTAAAATGGATCTGGGGCGAGAAACCCAAGATTTGTTCTATTTCTCCCGTATTCTTCTAACTCTAGATCTAACCTAATCCAATCTAGATCTCTTTTGTCTTTGACTGCTAGGCCAGTGGTTCTCAATGTGTGGTCCCAGGACAACCTTAGCAGCACCTGGTTATTTGTTCTTTCTCTAAACATTCTTTATCTGAGCTTGTTAGAATTGCAGATGCATGTGTCCCACCCCAATCTAGGCAGTCAGAAACTCCGGGAGTTGGACCCAGGTAAGTCTCTAGGTGATTCTGATGCAGGATTCTGTGACATCAGAATCACCTGGGGAGCTTGTTCCACCACACAGTGATAGGACCCACCTGAGCGTTTCTTTAGTAGGCTAGGGTTGGAAGGAGAGTGCTAAAAATTTGCATTTATAAGATTTCCCAGTGATGCCTCTGCTGCTGCTTTACCAACCACACTTGGACAATTCCCAATTGCCTAGATGACAGCTCCCCCTACTGCCCTCACCACCCCCAATGCTTTAAAACTCATCTCAGATTCATTCATGTACCACCATACTTTGGCTACTGTATTTCCTGCTTGACACCGTTCTCAGTTTCCAAATTCAGGTCTACTGTGTCCATTGTTCCGTTAGTGTTTGACATTCTTTCTCTCCTGCTCCCCATCTCCATCCAGCTTCCAAGCCCATGTTGTCTCTCCCATTTGTTCACCCTATTTGCTATTTCTTCAGCACCTACTTCAGCTTCTTAATTATCTCATCTGGATAACTGTTAAAATCCGATAACTGGCCAGCACCGCGGCTCAATAGGCTAATCCTCCACCTGCGGCGCCGGCACACCGGGTTCTAGTCCCGGTCGTGGCGCCGGATTCTGTTCCGGTTGCCCCCCTTCCAGGCCAGCTCTCTGCTGTGGCCCGGGAGTGCAGTGGAGGATGGCCCAAGTCCTTGGGCCCTGCACCCACATGGGAGACCAGGAGAAGCACCTGGCTCCTGGCTTCGGATCAGTGTGATGCGCCGGCCGCAGCGGCCATTGGAGGGTGAGCCAACGGCAAAGAGGAAGATCTTTCTCTCTGTCTCTCTCTCTCACTGTCCACTCTGCCTGTTAAAAAAAAAAATCCGATAACTGATCATCTCTCCTAATTCCCTGAACAATTAATAAATGAATCATTGTCTGTGGGGATGGAGAACATGAAGACCTTTGAATAATCTTATAAAAATCAAACAGTGAAAATTCACTTCATTGAATGTCATTAGAATCACCTAAAAATCTTTTTGTTTGTTTTATTTGAAGGGCAGAGAGACAGAGAAAGAGAGATAAAAATCCCCTGTCCACTGGTTGCTCCCCAAATGCCCACAAAAGCTGGGTCTGGGCCAAATTGAAGCTGGGAGCCAGGAACTCAATCCAGGATTCCTACATGATGACAGGAACCAAACTCCTTGAGCTATTACCTGCTGCTTCCCAGAGTTTACATTAGCAGAAGGCTGGAATTGGTAGCCAAAGCCAAGATTCAACCTTGGCACTCTGACCGTGGGATGCACTTGTTCCAAGCAGCCTCTTACTAACTACACCACCCCCTTGGAATGCTTTTTAAATTACTAATGACCCAGGCTTATCCCCAGAGTCTCAGTGGCGGCTCAGATACCATTTTTTAATATATTTATTTTCATTTTATTTGAAAGGTAGAGATTCAAAGAGAAAGGTACAGGCATACAGAGATCAATATGCTGACTGCCTCTTCAAATGCCAGGGCTTGGCTAGGCCAGATTCAGGAACCTGAGCCAGGCCCAAGCTAGGAAAGTGAAATTCTTTCTAGGTCTCACACATGGGCAGTAGGGAACCAAGTACTTGAGCCATCATCTGCTGCCTCCCAGGGCGCCCATTAGCAGGAAGCTGGATTGGAAGCAGAGAAGCCAGGCACTCTGATATGGGATGCAGTCATCCCAAGTGGAGATTTAACCACTGTCCCGATTGCTCATCCCTAAGGCCTCATTTTTTAAAACTCTGTAGATGTCCTAAGAACCCCTGGAATATGTAGAAGCAACACAACAGAGGAATCCTTTAGAGTCTCGTCAGTTGATTGAACATAGGGACTGAAGGGGGGACCCTGAAGGAGAGAGATGACTTTGAATGGGGTTATGAGATTAGGTGTCACGTGACTGGAGAGCCAGTTAACAGAAACAGGGAGGGAATTCAGGAGGCAAGAAGATACCTGGCTGTTGTTATACCAAGTGTAAGCTGCCAGCAGAACATGCAGATGGGAATGTCTCGGACACTGTTGGAATGTAAGGTCACCTGTGTTATTGGCATAATGAGTCTGTTCTAGAGACAGTGATTGCAGAATGCCTTACAAAGAGGTGAATGTGAGGGTGCTGGGGTGAATGAGGACCTTGCGAGAGAGTAGAGGCTCTGAGTTTCTCAGTGCGATTCCAAACTACTTTAAAATCATAGATGCTTCTCATTAAAAATGTGGATTCTCATATCCTTCCTCCGGAAATTCTGGGTTGGGGTTGGGGCCTGGTGATTTGAATTTTTGTGACATTTAAGGTGATGACAGTGTACCCTAAAATTGGAGCAGTGCTAGACAGGGTTGTGGGGGAGAAAACTATGAAGACAAAACTTGAGGAACATCTATGCTTGGAAGCTGGGAACTTAAAGAGGGGCTGGTAAAAGGAAGAAAGTAAGTCATAGCGGTGAGACTAGCATGTGAGAGAACAGCAGTGTGCCTGGATCTGAAGGGCAGGGCCGGAGGTTAATGAGAAGTGGTGGGCAATTTTTTCTTAGAGTCAGTGCCTTCTAATTGGCATAGGCATCTTACAAAAGAAAATCTACCATGGTGGGCTTGGTCAATTACAGCAGGGATGCATTCCTGCCAGTTAGGACAAGATCAGTAGATAACATCTGACTAGAAAATTTACCCTGGTTCTGTCTCACTCTTCCTATGACTCAGCTACTGCCTTCTGTGTGGGCAAACACAAAGCCAAACCTGTAACTGTGGTGGCTGCAAAATCATCCAGAATAAGCTAATCAATTGTAACTGAATTGTGAATTGGTTCCATCACTCATGTGTTTTGAAAGTCACTAATCACAGTATTACATGGTTTTACCTAACTTTATTTTAGGATGATTTTTTTCAAGTGATTATAAGATATTTTTTTCAAAATTTTGCATTTTTAAAAAATTTATTTATTTAAAAGGTAGAGTTACAGAAAGAGAGGAAGAGAGGAAGAGAGAGAGAGAGAGAGAGAGAGAGAGAGAGAGAGATATCTTCCAGATAGTGGTTTACTACCCAGATGGCCACAACAGCCATGGCTGGGCCAGACCAAAGCCAGGAGCTTCTTCCAGGTCTCCCACATTGGTGCAGGGGCCCAAGTACTTGGGCCATCCTCCACTGCTTTCCCAGGCTCGTTAGCAGGGAGCTGGATCAGAAGTGGAGCAGCTTGAACTTGAACAGGTGCCCATATGGGATTTCATGCTGCAGGCGGTGGTTTAACCTGCAATGTCACAACAGTAGTCCCCAAAACTTAATGATTTAAATGATAGGTTCACAGCAATCATTCAGGTTAATTATGACTCAGAAGAATGGAAAAACTCAAAAAACTAAAAACTATTGAAACCAGTCCTGAGAAATAGTAGAGAAGGAAATTAGTACTAGCAAACTGGAAGTAGGCAAAGGTCATCCTGATCTTCAGAACAAGAAAAGGGAGAAAGTTACTACTATTAAGCTTGATGTATGCTGTCATCAGATTTTTAAAATACATTAATTCAGCTTTATAGATGGTGCTCTCGAGGTCTTATGTACTTTGTTAAAGATGAAAAATCAAGCATTCATTTCTAGGAGCAGCATGAGTTTGCTAAGCAGTCTAAAGTGTCTTCTTTTAATTTTTAAAAAGATTTATTTTTTATTTATTTGAAAGGCAGAGTGACAAAAAGAGAAAGAGATCTTCTATCCGCTGGTTCACTTCCCAAATGGCCACAATGGTAGGGGCTGATCTCCAAAGTGGGTGGCAGGAGTCTAACTACTTGGACCATCTTCTGCTGCTTCCCTAGGCACATTAGCAGGGAGCTGGATCAGAAAAAGAGCTGTCAAGGCTCCACTTCATTGCAGGTGTATGCTTAGCCTGCTACACCACAGTGCTGCTCCAAAAGGAATTCCTGTAAGACACAGCTACATAGAAAAGTCTAGACAACTTTTAAATGAATCAAGACAGACCAGGTTACAGCAGCAAGTTAAGCCACCACTAGAGATGCCAGCATCCCACATAAGAGCACCAGTTCAAATCGTGGCTGCTCTGCTCCCAGTCCAGCTCCCAGCTAATGCATCTGGGAAGGCATCAGATGATACCCAAGTACTTGGACCCCGTGGGATACCTGGATAGCCTTGCAGCCAGCTGAGGAGTGAAACAGTGGTTGGAAGATCTGTGTGTGCCTGTGTGTCTGTGTGTCTGTGTGTGTTTCTGTCTCTCTGTCACTCTACCTGTCAAATAAAAATAAATCTTTTTAAAAAATAAATCAAGAAAGGAACACTGTTTTCCACCTTACATAAAACTTTCTGAGCTTTGGGTCTTCATCTAACAAAATGTAGGTAATAAATTTATGAAGTCTGGAAAAGTGCTTTTTTTAAATGTCCATGACATATTATAGTAAAAAAAAAAAAAAGTTTCACAACAAACAAGACTAAAGGGGGAAAGGAGATTGCAAGGGAAGAAGACGAGGAAGGGCAGGAAATGCACATCTGACATAAACCAACTTTAGGGTAAAAAAAAAAAAAGAATCTTCATGAAGGAGCCAGGCCCAGAAAAACATACCACATGTTCTCTCTGAAATATGAAAGTTTAAAAAATCAGTCAGAACTTAGGGTAGTGATGAGCAGGAGCTGGGAAGGGGCGGGGGAAGGAGCAGGGAGGGAAGCTGGGTAACAGGTGCCAAAACACAGTTAGAGGCCAGCATTGTGGCACAGCAGGTGATGCTGCCACTTGCATGTCAGGCATCCCGTATCGGAGTGCTGGTTCGAATGCCAGCTATTCCTCTTCCAATCCACCTCTTGGCCAATGTACCTGGGAAGGCAGTGAAAGATGGTCTGAGTACTTTGACCCCTACCACTCATAGGGGAGAGACCAGGATGGAGTTTCTGGCTCCTGGCTTTGGCCTGGCCCAGATGCAGCTGTTGCAGGCAGTTGGGGAATGAACCAGCAGAGACCTTTCTCTCTCTCTGTCTTTCCACCTTTCAAATAAGTTAATGAGTAAATCATAATAAAGCACATCATTAGAAGGAACAGGTTCCAGTGTTCCACACACAGTAGGACATCTGGAGTTCACCATAATGTGTATCAATCTGTCGGAAGAACTAGAGATTTTAGGCTCCAAGCATAAAGAAAAAATTAGGAAATAGGATGGGGCCGGCGCCGTGGCTCACTTGGTTAATCCTCCACCTGCGGCGCCGGCATCCCATATGGGCACCGAGTTCTAGTCCCAGTTGCTCCCCTTCCAGTCCAGCTCTCTGCTATGGCCCGGGAAGGCAGTGAAGGATGGCCCAAGTGTTTGGGCCCTGCACCCACATGGGAGACCAGGAGGAAGTACCTGGCTCCTGGCTTCGGATCGGCATAGCTCCGGCTGTAGCAGCCATTTGGGGGGTGAACCAATGGAAGGAAGACCTTTCTCTCTGTCTCTCTCTCTCACTATCGCTGTCAAAAATAAATAAATAAATAAATAAATAGGAAATAGGAATGCTAATTATCTGATTTGATCAGTTTATACTGCATACAAATGTTGGTATATTATACAAGTACTATGTGTTATAAAAGTTTTTAAAGAGATGAAGAGAAGATGTTCTTGGACGAATCCTACCACTTTTTAAATAAGGACTAGGGAAGGTAGGTGACTTGCATTATCTCACAGCAGCTTAAAAATAAGAAGAAAAAACACCAAGAAGAGGAAGGGACAAATGGATTATATGTTAGGGGAATTCATGCAAGGAAGAACCTAGGAGGCTTGGCACAACTAGCCAGGCAGTCCTGCTCACTACTCAGCCGAGTGGACCCATGCCTGACCAAGGCTTTCTGAATAGTGATTTCTCAAAGGTCTCAACAGACAGCAGGGTCAGACACTGTCTTCCACCCTCAGGCCTCATCCCATTTTTATTTTATTTTATTTTATTTTAATTTTTTGACAGGCAGAGTGGACAGTGAGAGAGAGAGACAGAGAGAAAGGTCTTCCTTTGCAGTTGGTTTACCCCTTATGGCCGCTGCGGCCGGCGCATCACGCTGATCCAAAGCCAGGAGCCAGGTGCTTCTCCTGGTCTCCCATGCGGGTGCAGGGCCCAAGCACTTGGGCCATCCTCCACTGCACTCCCGGGCCACAGCAGAGAGCTGGCCTGGAAGAGGGGCAACCGGGACAGAATCTGGCACCCCAACCAGGACTGGAACCTGGTGTGTTGGCACCATAGGCAGAGGATTAGCCTATTGAGCCACGGCGCCAGCCACCTCATCCCATTTTGTACACAGACCTCTCTCTCTCTCCAGGCCAACATCCAGAGAGAAAAAAATCAGGCCTAAATATAATTGCTTTACTCCCCATCCCTCCGTTTTACAAAATGAAGCTACCAAGAAGGAATAATAGTAATCCTTTAGATTACTTTAGAGGTTTGTACGATAGTCAGGCCCCATATCCTTGGGTTTTACATCTGTTGGGTTCAGCCAATCACACAGTTTGAAAATAGTTGGGACTGAACATGTATGGACTTTTTTTCTTGTCATTCCCCAAGCAACACAGTGTAACAACTATTTTATGGCATTTACAATGTGTTAACTATCATAGGTAATCTAGAGATTACTTAGAGCACACAGGAGGATGTACCCAGGTTATGTACAACCAGGAGGCCATTCAATACGAGGAACTAATATGCATATTAGGGAGGAGGGCCAGGAGCCAATCCACAGTAGATACAGAAGAACATCCGTATTTTAGCAATTCAGAGAAATGTGTACATTCTCAAAAAGACTTTCCTTGAGTGCTACACCCACAAAACGTCTACTCATATGATTTACTGGAAAAGGAATGCACCTATTGTCTGTCATTCCTTGAAGATTTTCTTTCCTTTTATGTCAGCTCAGTCACTAAAACTAACAATGACAGAACACTAGGAACCCGAAATGCAACTCTGTTTCAGGATAACAATATCTGACATATAAGATCTCTAATGTCTGATATAATAAAAAGATACATACATTTATTTCCTCACTGAGTTACATTATTTTACAGAAATGAAAAAGGTAAAAGTGATATTCCCATGAAGTAATATTTTAAAATGCAAAGTTTGAAAGAAAAACCAGGGCTGACATTGTGGCATAGCAGGTAAAGGTACTGCCTGTAATGCCAGCATCCCATATGGGCACTGTTTGGAGTTTCAGATGCTCCACTTACAATCCAGCTCCCTGCTGATGACCTGGGAAAAGCAGTGGAAGGTGATCCAAGTCCCTGGGCCCCTGCCACCCTTGTAGGAGACCCAGAAGAAGCTCCTGGCTCCTGGCTTCAGCCTGGTCCAGTACTAGCCATTGAGACCATCTGAAGAGTGAACTGGCAGATGGACAATCTCTCTCTCTTTCTCTCCCTCCTTCTCTCGCTCTCTTGCTGTAACTCTTTCAAATAAATTAATAAATCTTAAAAAATACAAATAAAAACAACCTTTCAGCCAGCTGGTATGTGGGAGTCCAGGGTTGGGAGGCAGCTGCTCAGAGATCTCTTGGTTCATATTGTGACAGGAAACATTTGTGTACAAAGATTTATGTAACAGTCTTACTATTTGTATACTGTGTACAAATTTGAAAGTCTGATTTTTTTCCTGTAGTTTATATGTACTTAAGTTTTAAAATGATTAAACTACTCCACATGGTAAAGAAATAAGAGGAGAATGGTTTCCTTAAATTGTTGTTTTTGTCAGTGAGATAGAGCTGCCCCCAGCCCAGCAAACAGCTAATAACACATCATAAATTCTTTTGCTTTAAGGCAGACTCCCCTGATAGCACAGGTCTGCGGTTGTAGAGATTCATTTTGAATGCAGACCTGGGGGTATGGAAAGTTCCTGTGCAGAAAAGAAAAATAATTTGTGTGGTGTGTGTTTCAGGAAATGTAACAGAAAGGTGTATACTCTAACAATAATTGAAACAAATTAAAATAAACAAAAAAGTTTTGCTTTCTCCTTTTCATTTCCAAAGTCAGTGTCTCAAAAACCTGTCAAGCTACTCGCTGATACTGCAGCAGCAGCAGGAGTGATTCAGGAACTCAGCCTGGGACAACCATTTCCTGTCAGTTCAATCTGATGAGCAGGTCGTCTGTGATGTTCAACCACGTTGGAGCCTCTATATTCAATAAGCAACTCTTGCATGGCATGCCATACACATCAATGTACCTTAGTGTTGTATACAAAATTGAGATAACTAAACAAATTCAAATGGGTTACACTGATATAAGCTTAAAATGTTGCTCCGTTTGTACTTCCTGCACTCCACCTTGACCCTAGTGGTTTATCAGGTTGGATTTTTCTTCTATGCCAAACCCCACCTCCTCCAGCCCCCCACCACTGCTGCATTGCGCTGTCTCTGAGCCCTGTAATCGTCCCTGTGCTTCCTACTCTTGTCCCCATAGTCTATCCTCCCCCTTAACAGGATCCCTTCAGGAGGACCTTTTTAAAACACAGATCTGATCTCACATCACTGTGCAGCCCAGAGTCTTTCCTGTGGCTTCCAAAGCCCTGTGCAAAGTGGCCCTGGATACCTTTCCAACCTCACTTGCGGCCTTCCTCCCCCGTGCACACTGCACTCCAGCCATGCTTGTGTTAGCCTCCTAGCAGCTTTGGGGCCACCCAGGCACAGCACACTCTGCCTTGTGTTCTCTTGCTCCTGTCACATGGATTCCTACTTGGCTCAGACCTCTGCGGAGATGCTCTCTCGACAGAGAGCTTGCCCTGAGCAACTGAAGCAATAGCCCATCACCCTCCACTATTGCCCATAGCTCCCAACCCCTTTGCATCATCTTCCTTCCTCCTTCTGTATTTTTCATTATATTACTCATTTGTTAAAATGAGTCTTTGTTTAAAATGTATTTATTTTTTTGAGAGGCAGAGAGTTAGAGAAAGGCAGACAGAGAGATAGCTCCCTCTGCATCTACTGGTTAATTCTGAATGCGCTGGGCTGGGGTGGAAGTTGAGAGCTGGAAACTCAATCCAGGTCTCCCAAGTGTGTGGATGGAATCCAGTTACTTGCGCCATCACTGCTCCCTCCCAGTAGGAAGCTAATGTAAGAAGCTGTAGCTGGCTACTAAATCAGGCATACTGATATGGGATGCAGCATCTTAACCAATCTCTTAACTGCTTGGCCAAATGTCGATCCCCTTTTGTTCTATTATTTAATGACTGTCTCCCCACATTAGAATATAAATTCATGAGGTCAGGGGCTTTATGTTATTCACCCACTGTGTCACTAACACCTGGAAGGACCAGCCCAGCATGAGTCCTCCATAAATACTTGTTAGATATAAAAAGATAGCTTTTAAGAATGATCAAGTATGTTTCTTCCCAACCGAGATCTACAGGGAAATAGCAAAATGCTGTTCCTGTGACAGTTCAGCTACGTCAACCACAAGTGAAGAATACAAACATAAAAGGAAAATAAAGTGAAGATAGTGGGAATGGGAGATTGGAGCAGTTTTGCAGACAAGATTCTTTGAGGCCAGCATCTGGACGGGTGTCATACAGCCTTCTCTTTCTCTGCAGCAATGGAGGTTTACTAGCCTCACCAGCTAAATAGCCCTTTGATGTGGACTCGTTTACAGAAGCTAACATCAGGATCCATACTGATTCAGTTATTCATCCAAAATGACTTCAGGGCTGCTGGATAGCTTGTTCCACAAAGTTATCCAGGGGGCCAAGGGCCCTACTGTCTTCTTTGTTTTTCTTATTTGCCTTCTGTTCTCCACAACAGAATCACTGATGTTATCTCATGAGTACTGTTGGTCCAGAAAAAGTCAAAGAGGGGGTAACACAGAATCTCCAACTGTCACTCTGATCACAGTTGATCTCAGCCACACAACCATGTTTAGATACAAGGAAGGCTGAAAACAAAACTATCTGTTGGCCATATACTCAGCTAAAACTCTGAGTAGGAGGAATTCTAGAAAAAGAGGGAATGGACACTGTGGGCAATTAGTAGTCTCCACTTACAAGATCAGTTGGGCACTACCACTACCAAGGTGATCTACTATTTCAGCTACTATTCCAGGATCTTGAATGGACTCAAAGAGACTCCCCAGTCTTCTGTGTGTGGTAAGACAGGCACCCACTATAACACAAGGAAGACTATAAATCCTTAAGCAAGGCACGACAGGGTTCAAAGTAGAGAAATTGCCCATCAGTTTGGAAGGCTCAGAAATGAGCCTGCTTTGAAGAAAGTGGAAGGAGAACATTTTAGGGCAAGAAGGGGAAAGGAGAGGATGCATCTAAGAAACGCAAGCCTCATATTCTGATTTAGCTACGTGTAAAGGGAATTATGGAGGAAGAGGCTGAGGACTTCTTGTGACTTCTTGTCACCTGGCATGGGAATTGACACCGTTTTGGGCAATAGTGATATGATCTGGGTTGGTTTTATAGTAACCATCCATGAACATACACCAAGTTAGAGTAGGCAGAGACTGCATAGGGGGAGACTTAGTTTATAGTCCAGAGAGTGTTGCCTGATAAGAGAATGTTATAGGAATAAAGAAATGCAATGCCTTGAAAAATCACTCTGGTCAAATACTAGGTGCATGTACATGTTTAAGAACATATTTACTGAATGTCCACTATGCTTAGTCAGTGCCTTTCAAGCTTCTCTGACTATATACAGAAAGAAAAAAATTTCTTCCCTTCAATGTGTTTTCACAAATATATTTGGAAATAAAGGTTTTATAAAACAATACTTCAGTCAATGCATTCTCTATTTTTCTACTCTCTGGTTCTTAATTCTAGACTGAACCACTAAATTAATTGTTTGAAAAACATTTCCTTAAGTACCACAAGGGAGGTTTGATAAATACAGTACATGAACTATCCAAGTCTTTTAAAATATTATGTTTGTTAAGGGAATGAAAAATGGACACAAACACAAATAAATATGAAACAAGGGGAAATCAAGGAATTCTGGAGATGGAAGGGACAAGCCATCTTGTCTTAATATTTCATGTAATTAGTAAGCAAATGTTACAGAAATATTAACTAACTTGTTTTACAGCACAGAGCAGAGGAGTGCTGCAGTGTCTAGAGAAGCAAAGCCTCTTGGGGAATGCTAGGTTCTTTCTTGTGTTATCAAATTTCTTTTTTTTTTCTTTTTTTATTTTTGATGGGCAGAGTGGACAGTGAGGGAGAGAGAGAGACAGAGAGAAAGGTCTTCCTTTGCCATTGGTTCACCCTCCAATGGCCGCCGCGGCTGGCGCGCTGCGGCCAGCACACCGCGCTGATCCGAAGCCAGGAGCCAGGTGCTTCTCCTGGTCTCCCATGGGGTGCAGGGCCCAAGCACTTGGGCCATCCTCCACTGCACTCCCGGGCCACAGCAGAGAGCCGGCCCGGAAGAGGGACAGCCGGGACAGAATCCAGCGCCCCAACTGGGACCAGAACCTGGGGTGCCGGTGCCGCAAGGCGGAGGATTAGCCTATTGAGCCACAGCGCCGGCCTCAAATTTCTTTTTTTTAAAAGCAGAGTTACAAATGCAGTGATATATTTCAATTTAATTTAATTTAATTTAGATTGAGCAATATGCATTCATATCATAAATGATATTCAGAAGTTCTATTCATATTGGCTGTATCTATTGAAATATTCTCATAGGTTATATGATCAGTGATGTTGACTGGCCATGGGACACATATTTAAAGCTGTGTGATAAATAGGTTATTTCAGGCCAGTCAGTGGATCTCTGTGACTGACTCTCCTTTGAAGGCATTATAAAAATTACATTTGAGGCTGTTAAGCCCATCAGAAGTAAACAATGGACCAACTCCCCCCTTATCCCCAAATCCTCATCTCCATCAAGAAAAGACAGGGGACTCCTGGTTCCCAGTTCTACCCACGGTCCTAGGATGTGAACAGCTCCTCAAAAGTTTCTGTGCTCCTTTGAGTCACATTATTTATTATCACTAGGTTTTCTGTTTTGTGGAACCAGCTAACATCTGAGATTGTGGTTTTGACATGGTTGCTGAAAAATATGGAACCAGGTGCACAGGTGTTGCTGGTACCACACTTGTGGCTCTGTTTTCTTCATGTTTTCTCAACTTGACTGTTTCCCACTTACAAAATATTATAAAATGAACTTGAAAAATTCTACCAGTTAAGGTCAAAACTTTCCATTAAATAACCCATGTTAATGTCTTTTATACTAAGCTTTTCTTTAAATTCAATTTTTAAGGAATTGCTCAATTAAAATATGTTCAATAAATGAAGATATTCTGCCCTTTTCTGGTAGAATTTAGTAAAAAATTGATTATGATGGTCTGCATTTAACTTGACAAGTTTAATAACCAAATGAGTTATTTTGTGGCATAATTGCAACAAAAATATCCATGTTTTATTATTTATTCAGGTATATAAAGAATAGTAAAAATGATATGGCAGTCGTATTTTGATGGTGTAATTTTTGCAAAGTATTATATGGTATTAGCTTTTGTCTAAAAATGTGTAAAGGACAGTTATGTATCCATATCATGGGCGATTAAATGATTTATTGCAAAATATGTAATTTATTATATTTCCTCTCAGGTACTTTTTCTGCCCACATTCTGATTAGAAATTTATTTAAATTTTTTCACGAAGTATAGCACAACATGGTTCTTTAGAGTTACTTCTGGCATTTATGGCTTGAGCATGGTTGTATTTTGCCTTTTAACAACTAAATGAATTCCACATGAAGAGACTGTGCTCACTCTCTCTCTCCTCCATTGAAACCCACAGACGTCTTGCCGGGAACGCACTGACGTACATTCCCAAGGGAGCATTCGCTGGCCTGTACAGTCTCAAAGTCCTGTAAGTAAACCAGGGATTCCTGGAGGAAGCTCTGATGTTAGTGTGAATGACTGCCAATTACCTTGTAAAAATGGAGGCCCTCTACAAACTGCTTAGACCCCTGAGATAACCCATCTAAATTCACATAGACACTTCACTTCGTGCTGTAGAACAATACTGTACCTGGCTAAATTTGTTCACTAAAAAGAATCGATCTCTCCTTTTCTAACTTTAATACATAAAATATTGTTCCTCCAAATAACCACCTCACCAATTCAAACTTTTAAAAGAATATTCCCCTAATTTTTTGTTATGAAGCTTGTTATGAAGTTTGTCTTGAAGCATTTTGATAACTGAGTGAATGGGGCTGACACAATGAGATCAAAGCATCAAATCAGTTTTAAAGTTTGTTACCTCATCATGCACGAATTAGAAAAAAGCTAA
This sequence comes from Lepus europaeus, assembly GCF_033115175.1. NCBI lineage: Eukaryota > Metazoa > Chordata > Mammalia > Lagomorpha > Leporidae > Lepus > Lepus europaeus. The sequence goes on along the minus strand of NC_084836.1, from coordinate 49,390,611 downwards.
AGAACACCAACTTTGTGTTCCACTTGTAAATATGTGCAGGGGTGCATAGGACATAGCGAATGTGCACAGTCGTTGCTTAATTAATGAACAGTAATTTATCGAAAATTATAAATGTGAACATTCTTATTATTTAATGTACAGCTGCCTAATTTGCTTAGCAGAACGTGTGAGTATTGAATACTTCCTTCTCCTAGTATCCATTGCTTCACTTTTTTCAGTTCATTCTGTATAGGCAAAACAGGCATGTAGCAGAAAAAATAAATAATGCAACTTGAAATTCTGCATCATGGGAAAATTTTATCTCGGAAAAAAAATCTTGGTTTTTGTCATTTCCCGTTTTTTCAGGTAAAATTATTAATTCTGAAAAACCATTTGATGTTTTTCAGCTTAATGAAAATTGCACTTAGGTGGCCTGAGGGATATGAAGGTTAAAAAACAGGATTTAATTAAATTTAATACTTTGTTAAAAGTTAATTCAACAGCAGAAACATTGTTTGGTCTACACTGGTGACTGGGTTTAGTTTCCTTTCCTGTTTGGATGATTTATGCTACTAAGCAGAACTATTTTTAGGGTGTCATGTTGCCAAACCTTAATGCTAAATCATTCTGTGGTAAAATTCTCAGTTGTAGCAACAGCTCCAATGCACCTATGTCTTCATGAATCCAGGAGAATATTTGGAACAATTCAAAATAAATCAAGAAAGTCAGTTTAGATAAGACAACACAAGTGATTTTTTTCCCTATGTCAAAATACTCAGCAGTAAGTATTTTCAGTATTTGTTAAATAAATGAGATTGTTATCTGTTATCTCAATTCACTTAATAAAACGTTTATTGGATATATAAGCAAGGGTGTGTATGAGTGTTTCTCCAGCCACCACAGTGATATTTGAATTATGGGCATATAATATGCATACATATACATTATATAGCATTAACATATGAATTATATATAAGCTAGGTATTCTAATTACATAAAACTATATTTGTAATAAGTTTTAAATTTATCTGAAAGACACAGAGAGAGAGAGACAGAGGCAGAGATCTTGTATCTACTGGTTCACTACCTAAATGCCTGCAAAAGCCAGGAATTCACCAGGTTGAAGCCAGGAGCTCAGAATTCTATCTGGGTCTCCAACATGAGCAGCAAGGACCCAACTACTTCAGCCACCACCTGTTACACAATGGCAGGAAGCTGAAATCAGAAGTGGAGCCAGGACTCAAACATAGCACTACAATACAGGATGCAGCACTCCCAGGCGGCAGCTTACCTGCTGCACCAAATGCCCACCCATGAATGATAATTTTTAGTCCTTGAGTCCTTATATTGAATTACTCAAAATTTTATAAATGTTTCCACCATTTCAAAAGTTTGTAGTTATACTGCTCTATTTTTCTAGTTGCATGATATTTATATTGAATGTTTACAAAATTAGTGATGTCATCTCTCTTTTTTTTAAAGATGTATTTATTTATTTGAAAGTCAGAGTTACACAGAGAGAGAAGAGGCAGAGCGAGAGAGAGAGGTCTTAACATCCGCTGATTCACTCCCCAGATGGCCGCAATGGCCAGAGCTGCGCCGATCAGAAGCCAGGAGCTTCTTCCAGGTCTCCCACGTGGGTATAGGGGCTCAAGACTTGGGCCGTCTTCTACTTCTTTCCCAGGCCATAGCAGAGAGCTGGATCAGAAGTGGAGCAGCCGGGACTGGAGCTGGTGCCTATAAGGGATGCCAGCACTGCAGGCAGCAGTTTTACCCGCTACACCACAGCTCCAGCCCATGTCGTCTCTCTTGATAACTGGGATACTCCCATAGCCAACTCCTAAAATAGTTTCTGACATAGACACTTAACAAATATGAGTGTTTAGAATGATTGGTTCAGATCTGTTATACAGAGAACAAGGGAGACCTAAACTTAACAACTTTTTTGTTTTGTTTTGTATGGTATTGACCCAGTGCTATATTTTATTAATGGAATATCTCTTGTGTACCAGACAAAAAAAAATTGTGCCTTCATGTCCAATATTGGCTTCTACCCAGAATGCTGCTTTGGCACATACTTTGCTGCGTCCTATAGTATATTTTACATGAACACTCCAGAGCACATTAATTTAATCTCATTCAAATATGAAAATCATAGGTTGTTTCTTAGACTTTCCATTTAAATATACTCTTTCCACCAGGAAAAGAAAAGAACAGAGGCCCTCTAATGTATCCACTCCTAACTAACCAATGTTTCCTGTCTTCTGTTCAGCAGAAGTTCAGCAAAACCTGGTGAGTGATACTCATAGTGGCATTGTGCAAATTATTGCTGGAGATGCAAAGATCAATAAATAGCTTCATGCCTTTGAAGATCTTAGAACCTAATGATAGATTATGGGACCAACCTAATGGGACCAACACAAACAGATCACTGTGACGCTACAGAGGTTGGGAGTATTTAGTCCTGTCCAGTAGTTCAGTTTTGACTTCCCAGGGGATAAGTTGTCTCTGAGAGATGACCTAGGAGCTGAATCTTGAAGCACAACTAGAAATTACGCACCCAGATAAGCTGGCTGTCTGTGTGCAGGGACAATACACACAGAGACACAGGGGCAGGAAAGATCTGGAATAAACAGGAAGTTCCAAGCAGATTACTATTTGAGCACTCATGTTAAGGTGGAGAATATTTGGAGAAGAGGCAAGAGAGATAGAAAGGACCCTGGTCACAGGAACTCCACAGGCCATGCAAGAAAATGTGTACATTATGATGTCATAGGCATGCTGAGGAGCCAAGGAAAAGTTGTAAGGAAAGGAAAGCCACATTCACGTTCAGACTTTGCAAGTTAGCTAGATCACTGTCAACATGAGGAAGGATCAGGAAGAACATGACCCTACCAGTGACTGTGTTCACTCTTCTTTTATTGTGCTGACCTAAAGGCTAACATTCAACAAGTGTACTCAATTATCAAACATTTTGAAACTATTTTGGTGTTAGAGTAATGATTCTCAACCATGTGGTTCTGCTACTGCAAAGTGCTTTGGAAATTTGTGAGGGCATCTTTGACCAGATGATTGGCATGTAATAGACTATTTTTTTTTTTTGACAGGCAGAGTTAGAGAGAGACAGAGACAGAGAGAAAGTTCTTCCTTTTCCATTGGTTCACCCCCCAAATGGCCGCTACACCCGGCCGGCGCGCTGTGCCTATCCAAAGCCAGAAGCCAGGTGCACCAAGCACTTGGGCCATCCTCCACTGCCTTCCTGGGCCACAGCAGAGAGATGGACTGGAAAAGGAGCAACCGGGACTAGTACCCAGCGCCCTAACTGGGACTAGAACCTGGGGTGCCGGCGCCGCAGGTGGAGGATTAGCCTAGTGAGCCGTGGTGCCGACCTAGTAGACTATTTTGTAATGTATGTCACAGCCCAGTGTAAAGAGAATTCTCCCACATCTGACTCGACTTCTGACTATCCCTCCACACCGGCTATAATTCAAGAATACACTGATGCATAATCATACTGAAGGGTTTGCCAAGAAAACACTAATAATTTGGGGAGGAAAAATTAAATGTAACAAGTATATTTTCTCAAAATTATTGAATAATTAACTACGTATCTTATCTGCTCCTGGTGTTGTAGGCTTTCTAACCACATATTTAGTTTAAAATAGTGTTGATGCAGGAGAATTATCTCAAAATCCACAAATTAAAAATATATGACAAATTTAAAATATGTGAAAAGTCTTACATATACCTATTATTCAATTAGCATAAACATAGGGATCTTATTGAATTTCATTAACAAAGCTTGCTTTATAAATATTTTGTATCATTGCCTTTTAAAGTTTTTGAAGCACAATCCTACAAAGTCCATGCTGTGACAATTGTGTAATGATTTATTTACTTGGGAGTGGCCTCTTGTTTTTTTTAATTCTGCTACTTCACTGCCTCCTGTGAAAGCAGTTCTGTGACTGCTTTTTTCCAATTCATCTCAATTCCCTATTGCCTGTGGGGGATGTGCTGTCAGGGGCTTCTGAAGTACTGCAGAATGAATGCTCGCCTCAGCAAATTGCAGAACTGTGAGACAGGAAGATGTTCTCTGTGACATTTCAGCTCTATTCTGTCCAAAAACACAGGGAATTATTTTGACACTTATCTGTAAGGAACACTCATTTGTGAGAATATCCATGCTCATTCGTAAGAGTCACTCTTCAGCATTTCTTTCACTACATTTATGCTTTGTCTTGGCATGTTAGCCTTATTTTCACAAAGATTATTTCCTTCTTTTATAACTTACCATAAGTTTGATCTGTGACAACTTATAACTAGTTTTTATTATAGTATCCAACTAGACCCCTATTCTCATGTTCTGATTCTTGTACAAAATGGCTTCTGATTATGTCATTTTTCTCACACCCAATCTTATTAAAAATATAGGCAAGCATTTTTTCTGCAGTAGCACCAATTTGTTTTTTTTTTCTTAATAGAAAACTTTTATTTAATAAATATAAATTTCATAAATACAAATTTTGGATTATAGCAGTTCTTCCCCCCATTACCACCCTCCCACCCGCAAACCATCCCATCTCCTACTCCCTCACCCATCCCATTCTCCATTAAGATTCATTTTCAATTATCTTTATATACAGAAGATCAACTCTATACTGAGTAAACAGTTTGCACTCTCACAGATACACAAAGTATAAAGTACTGTTTGAGTAGTAGTTTTACCATTAATTCTCATAGTACAACACATTAAGGACAGAGGTCCTACATGGGGAGTAAGTGCACAGTGACTCCCGTTGTTGACAATTGACACTTATTTATGATGTCAGTGATCACCCAAGGCTTTTGTCATGAGCTGTGAGGCTATGAAAGCCTCTTGAGTTCACAAACTCCGACCTTATTTAGACGAGGCCATAGTCAAAGTGGAAGTTCTCTTCTCCCTTCAGAGAAAGGTGCCTCCTTCTGTGATGGCCCGTTCTTTCCACCGGGATCTCACTCACAGAGATCTTTCATTTCAGTCATTTTTTTGCCACAGTGTCTTGGCTTTCCATGCCTGAAATACTCTCATGGGCTTTTTAGCCAGATCCGAATGCCTTAAGGGCTGATTCTGAAGCCAGAGAGTAGCACCAACTTGTTAACAAATGGCAGGTGCCAGCATTGTGGTGTAGCAGGTAAAACCGCTGTCTATGACTTCAGCATTCCATATGGGTGCTGGTTGATGTCCTGGCCACTCCATTTCTGATCCAGCTCCCTGCTAATGTGCCTAGGAAAGTAGCAGAAGATGGTTCAAGTGCTTAGGCCCCTGCCACCCACATGGTAGACCCAGATGAAACTCTTGGCCTCTGGCTTCAGCCTGACACAGCCCTGGCCATTGCAATCATCTGGAGAGTGAACCAGCAGATGGAAGACCTCTCTCTCTGTCGCTCCCTCTCTTTTTTGAATAAATAAATAACTCTTAAAAAAAAACAGCTGCTCATCCCAAACCATAAGTCTGACCCTACCTCCTCATCTACGTTCCTTTGTATTTAAAAAAAAAAAAAAGAAAGAAAGAAAGAAAAAGAAAAAAGATGCATCTCCTATGAATGATAGGCAAGCATTTGATTCACTCATAAAAAAAGTCTCCTAGGGTAGTGACATGTAAGCTTCCTGTGTGTAGTGATACATATATCATTTTGCTGTAAATACTCTTCATAGATTTCTCCTTTAAAATATAGTTAGGGCAGTACACTGTATTTACTTCTTTTTCTGAAATGGTGTGTATGGATCAGCTATATATGAATTTCATGTGTGTATGGTAGAAGAGACATTGTGAAATATTTGCTATTAAAAGGAGCATTTTAAACCAATAGGCCTGAAAACCATAGGGCTGGGGTAAAATGCTAAAAATGACAGACCTATCCCTACACTCATGATTCCTCTTAGAGTGCATGGGTTTAGGTGCCAGCTCTGCTTGCAGTTCCAGTTTCCTCTTAATATGCACCCTGGGAGGCATCAGGGGTGGCTCAAGTAGTTGAGAGTCTGAAACTCATGTAAGAGACTTGGATTAAGTTTGCAGTTCCTGGCTCTGCCCCTAGGCCCAGCCCTGGCCTTTGTAGGCATTTGGGGAGTGGATCAGTGGCTGAGAGCTCCTCACTATAATATATATATACATATATATAGATAGATAGATTTTTATATATGTAGATTTATATATGTATAAAATTTTAAGTGTCTTGGAAAAAGAAATAACTAATTGTATTGTAGGAGATGAAAAATTAAATATAGAAGTAATATTCATCTCAGGCTCTAACAGGTAGGAGGGCCTGTGGTAAAAGAAAAGAAAGATAATTATGATATCCATTAAGATAAAGAATGGGGGCTGGTGCTGTGGTGTAGGGGGTAAAGCCACCACCTATAGTGCTGGCATCCCATATGGGTGCTGGTTCGAGACCTGGCTGCTCCACTTTCAATCCAGTTTTCTGCTATGGCCTAGGAAAGCAGTGGAAGATGGCCCGAGTCTTTGGGCCCCTGTACCCATGTGTGGAAGAAGCTCCTGGGTCCTGGTTTTGGATCGGCATAGCTCCAGCCATTGCGGCCAATTGGGGAGTGAACCAGCGCATGGAAGACCTCTCCCCCTCTCTCTCTGCCTCTCCTTCTCTGTCTGTGTAACTCTGACTTTCAAGCAAATAAATAAATCTTAAAAAAAAAAAAAAAGATGGAGAATGAAGATAACAGCCAGCCTTGGCAATTGCTGCTTTATATCTGAAATCTTATTACAGTAATCTCTAAAGAAATCACTAAAATTTAAGATTATTATCCCCGGGAGGCGGCAAGATGGCGGAATAGGAAGGGAGCACATTGATAGTTCAGCAAGACACACAGGTTAATAAAAGTGGAGATACTGCAGGGTCAAGGAAGAGTAGGGGATGAAACAGCATAGGAAACTCTTCCGGAACTAGTGATTCACAGTGGACCTGCGTGGAGAGCGTGGGAGCCCAAGTTCGGGACACCAGCGGCAGACTCAATGCACCAGCGCTGGAACGCGAGGTGAGCCGAACCTCCATAGCCCGAGATACCAGCAGGCAAGCGGAAAGAGGAGGCTAGAGGGAACGAGGCTTGAAACTCCGTGGGGAAAAGTTCACCAGGCTAACTAGAAGAGAGAGAAAAAAAATAAAAAAAGTGACTGATACGGACACAAGTTTCTCTCTCTCCGCTCACCTCTCAAAGGCGAGCAAGACAGAGCAGGCGCCATTTTGGACATACGTCATAAGCAGGGCGACCTCAGGTCTACACCGGCCCTGAGCCTAGCAGAAAAACCTGACTCTGGGGGGAGGGGTGAAATAACAGGAGATTAGCATCTAACTTGGCAACCCAGTGGGAGACTGCAGGAGAATTGGAGCCCACACTGAGGGCAGCAGAGATTCCCTGTGTGGTCCTTGGGAAAGAGCTTCCGATCTCTGGCTCCTGTGGGTATATCATTTGCCTGCTAACTACCTCCAATTACGTTCAGCTGTGCGGAATTACTTCCCTTTTAAGTCAAAAAAAGAAAGAGAGATTTACCACACCTAACCTGGGAGTGTAATCCTTGACACACCCTCAACCCTGAGGAACCAAACACAGCTCTCAGTCCACACTCATCTCAAGCCTCTAAGGCTCCACTGAAAGCAGACAGTCCACTTAATATAGAGCCATAGTGTAACAAGAAAAAAAACCACAGTGAAGAAACCAAATATCTCCAACATGCCAAACAACAAACGCAAAAACCAAGCTAACAAGAACAAGGAAGACACTATGACGCCCCCAAATGAAAAAGACACCCCAATTCAAGACTATGAAGATGATGAGATCAAAGAAATGCAAGAAGCAGATCTCAAAAAATTGATAAGAACATTAAGAAGTTCTCAAAAACAAATTCTTGAACTACAGAAATCCTTCATGGACAAGATAGAAAATCTCTCTCGTGAAAGTGAAATATTAAGGAGGAATCAAAATGAAATGAAACAACTAGTGGAACAAGAAACTCTGATAGTGACTAGAAATCATAATGAAATGAAGAGTTCAATAGATCAAATGACAAACACATTAGAGAGCCTTAAAAACAGAATGGGCGAAGCAGAAGAGAGAATATCAGACTTAGAAGACAGAGAACAGGAAAGGAAACAGGCAAACCAAAGAAAAGAAGAAGAAATTAGAAATCTAAAAAATATTGTCGGGAATCTACAGGATACCATTAAAAAACCCAACATTCGGGTTCTAGGAGTTCCTGAAGGCATGGAGAGGGAGAAAGGATTAGAAGGCATTTTCAGTGAGATACTAGCAGAAAATTTCCCAGGTTTGGAGAAGGACAGAGGCATCTTAGTACAGGAAGCTTATAGAACCCCTAATAAACATGACCAAAAGAGATCCTCACCACGACATGTTGTAATCAAACTCACCACAGTGAAACATAAAGAAAAGATCCTAAAAGGTGCAAGAGAGAAACGTCAGATCACTCTTAGAGGATCTCCAATTAGACTCACAGCAGACTTCTCATCAGAAACCCTACAAGCTAGAAGGGAATGGCGAGACATAGCCCAGGTACTAAGAGAGAAAAACTGCCAGCCCAGAATACTATATCCTGCAAAGCTCTCATTTGTGAATGAAGGTGAAATTAAGACTTTTCATAGCAAACAGAAACTGAAAGAATTTGTTGCCACTCATCCTGCCCTGCAAAAGATGCTTAAAGATGTCTTACACACAGAAACACAGAAACATGGTCACCACTATGAAAGAAGGTAAAGGAAGGAAACCTCACAGCAAAAGATCACAGGAAGCTCAATTTCTCTTTGACATAGAATTAAACTCTGATGCTCTGTTAAAGCAATGTGTTAATCTATTATGTTCTCTTGATGTCTGTTAAATTCTAATTGTTCAAAAACAGCTGAATTTTTATTAAGAGCTATGGGTTATTTAAATATGTGCTTTTTTCAAAAATTTGAATAATCACCTTGTAACAATGATCAAATTTGGTCTATGTTATGTCATGATTTTAAGAAATCTTATTTCAACCAGATATTTTGGAGACATGATAGTTATCTTAATGAGAAAGCCCCAGAGGCTTAAAGGGTTAAATACTTGTAAAATCCTACAGGTGCTTTCAAAAATACTGTGAAGTAAGCAAGTGCCTCTTGTTGGTTGATGAGTTTATAATTTTAAATTGTCAGCAAGCTATCTAGGACTTGCTCCCTCATTTCTCTATTCTAAGCCCAACTTGTTCTTTCATTTCTCTATTCTCTTCAAGGTAGGAAACTAACTCTATTATGAAGGAATCTGTAGGATGCACAATTTAATCTTTAGACCTTATAAAAGAGATGGCTAACATTTTTCTGCAATAGCATAGCCAAAATAAGAACTCAAATAATAATCTCATAGCTAGATTCACTTCGCCATCAGCGAAGTATACAGTAAGTAGAAAAAACCTCCCTTTCAGACCAAAGGGAAAGAAAGTTTTAAAGTGAGAATATAATTTTCCTCATGGGCATTGTCTACCTTAGAAAAACTACTACAGAACATGCCTGTGACTATAGACTTGTAGTTCAGGCCACCGAAGATTAGAGATGGGAAACGGGCACTCCCTTGACTTGCATCCTCTGGTCTGCTTTAACACAAACCAGGAGGAAAAGAAAGCTCGGCATCAGAAGCAATGGGTGGCAGGCCTATTAATGGCTGATCTGTACAGTGATCTGCCTTCAAGGAGACCCAACAGGCCAGTCCACTGCAGTGGCTTTCAATGTGGTAAGCCTGGGCTTCAGCAGAAGTCAGCTTGTGAAGAGCCCTGGCAGCTCTGCCAAGAGTTGGATCACTGGAAATGGACCTGCCCTGGAGTCGAAGGATGCCTAGGTCAGAGCCACAGATCTTATTGGCTCTAAGCTGAAAAGCCCTTCACTCAGCCCAGCTTCCAAAGTGACCACTGCAGCTGAGGGGATGGTCAAGTAGGGTCAGCAACATTGCAGGCAGAACTGTAAATTTCTTGTTAGAGATGCCACCTGCCTTTACCTGGCCAGCTCTCCTCCCAGGCCAGCCAAGTAATGAAAGTCAACAGAGTGCCTTCCCCTAGGAGGTTCACACCTCTCTTAGGATATACCCCATGTGAAGAGATAGATAGGTCTGGGCCTCTGAATTTACAAGGCCTAAAGCCCACCAGATTATTATCAAGCCCCTTCTATCAGGTTCTATTTGCCTCTCAATCAGAAAACTTAATTGTAGCTTAGACAGCACCTTTCTTAGCTCCTCTAATAATGACTCTGTCCTTTGTTCTAGGCCCTGTCTAGTGCACTTGGGCCTCATTCCTTTGTAATCATAACCTCTACTCTACCACCAATGGCTCACTCCCAACCTGTGTGTACTGATGGTCCTCTTCCCCACTTAATGCTGTATAATTGTTCAAACCTGGTAAATGCCACTCTTAGGATCATTGGTTACTATCCTCACTCTGTCTTTTATGACCTCGTCTAAATATGATCAGAGTCGGCAAACTTGGAAGGCTTCCATAGCCTTGGCAACTCATGACGACAGCCTAGGATGGTTACTGGCGCCATAAACTAGAGTGTCAATTTGTTGGGTCAACAACAGGAGCCACTGTGCACTTGCTCCTCATGTGGGATCTCTGTCCTTAATGTGCTGTCCATTGTGATTTAATGCTATAACTAGTACTCCAACAGTATGTTTCACTTTGTGTTTCTATGTGGGTGCAAACTGTTGAAATCTTTATACTAAATTGATCTTCTGTATATAAAGAGAATTGAAAATGAATCTTGATGCAAATGGAAGGGGAGAGGGAGCGGGAGAGGGGAGGGCTGCGGGTGGGAGGGAAGTTATGGGGGGGGGGAAGCCATTGTAATCCATAAGCTGTACACTGGAAATTTATATTCATTAAATAAAAGTTAAAAAAAAAAAAAAAGATTATTATCCCCATAACTATTGGATCAACAAAAAAATAAATTATTGGTTCTGTATTGCGAGATAGCTAATCTGCTGGAGTTCTGAAGCAGGCTATCCTCAACAAAGGTCCATTTTCTTGTGTAAGCCATTCAGTCAAGGAACAACTAATCCTCATGTACCCCAGCACCAAACCCAAAGCCACATGGAAACCACAGAAGAGTCACAATTAACCCAAATTCCCCAAAATCCATATAGACCCAGACTAGAACCTTGACATTGACTTGATAGCTACACGTGAGACAGTTAGGCAGAGGGCATACCCCAGAACCAGGACATCGCCACGAGGTCCCAAATGAAGAGGTTCTTTCATGTGCCTCTGCTTTGCCTTACCTGGTGTTCTTTAGTCTTCTTGGCAAGAAGGCAGAGGAGGAGGGAAAGGGGAAAGGGAAGAAGAGACTAGCAAAGTGGGTAGGACAGTAGCATGGGGAAGCTGTATAAAATAGTGAATATTTTAAAGCTCCTCAGAGAAAGAAATTAAGAAAATAGGAAGTCATCCTTTGTCTCTAGAGATAGTGTTTCATTTCCCTTTCTTACCCATATGTGAAGGATAAAAGGAAAGTAAATGCTTACATCTATATTCAGTAAGTTCTGCTTGTGTGCAGTGTACTCAGTGAGGAGCATTTGCCCAAGAACCCAGCAGCTGTGTTGGGAGTGCTTTCTGTTTTAATTGCACTCTGTTGTGCTATAAACCCTTTCATTGTTTTCTCTCCCGTTGGAATATTTTAAACAACAACAGGATTTTCTAATTAACTCACTGGAGACTTATAAGGATATAATGGAGATAATTTGCTCTTATTTTGTCATTTGAAAGTAATTAAACTAAAGTTCTTTATTTGGGGCGCGATCAGGGCTTAAATTTTTGAGTTACATTTTTGTGTTTTACTGGTAAAAGTAAATTAAGAAATCAAATCTCTGCAAGTTAACTTGGGGGTAGCTTTAAAAGTTATCATTAGTAAAGCTAATTTATGGTCCATTTTTAAAAGTAAGATATATAAAGCAACTGAGAAATTTGCAGCTATTCAGTGAAGGAAAGCTATCTAAATATCTCTTTTCTACTCCCATTTTCCAGATACTTTAAGAAAGCCAGCTTTTTAAGAGTTTCACGGTTTGGTTAGCAAAGCACAGAAGGACAATTCAATACCAGCAATAACCATCTATTAAATTCTTTATATGTCTAACAATCATTTAAGTTTATCACTGAGTAAATGAGTTGGCTTAGAAAATGTTATTAAATGAACTTAAAATTAGTGGATTGAAACGACTTAGACAAATGTAAAATAGCACAGAAATCTACACTTTTAATATTCAGGTAAATTATTCAGGATATGGAATTCAAATTGAAGTTCCCTAACCAGTAAGTGAAGTATGAGATCTCCCTAAAATTCAACTCTATTCATAAGGAACCAATACAACTGAGAGTTTTGATTTATGAAATTTAGATAATTTAGATTAAATTCAAGTTTAACATAATAAAATTAGTTGAGTAGGACTATTGGAATATGAGTTGACATCAAAATGTTCATGGAAATGGAATTAAAATGTTTATTTTGATATAAAATATTTTAAATGCATGTGTAGTTATTTCATAATACACATTTTTCACAAATTTTGAAGATCCCCTCATACAAATGACACAATTAAATTTCTAAGAAAACAATCTCAGGCCAGCGCCGCGGCTCAATAGGCTAATCCTCCGCCTTGCGGCGCCGGCACACCGGGCTCTAGTCCCGGTTGGGGCGCTGGATTCTGTCGGGGCGCCGGATTCTGTCCCAGTTGCCCCTCTTCCAGGCCAGCTCTCTGCTGTGGCCAGGGAGTGCAGTGGAGGATGGCCCAAGTGCTTGGGCCCTGCACCCCATGGGAGACCAGGAGAAGCACTGGCTCCTGCCATCGGATCAGCGCGGTGCGCCGGCCGCAGCGCACCAACCGCAGCGGCCATTGGAGAGTGAACCAACGGCAAAAGGAAGACCTTTCTCTCTGTCTCTCTCTCTCACTGTCCACTCTGCCTGTCAAAAAATAAAAATAAATAAATAAATAAATAAAAATAAAAAAGACACCAGTGTCCCACACTGGAGTGCTTTGGGCTTGACCTCCAGCTCCAGCTCCTGACTCCAGCTTCTCTCCAGTTCAAACCCTGGGAGGCAGCAATGATGATGTAAATAACTGGGCTTCTGCCATCCACCTAGGAGACCTGGATTGAGTTCTGTCTCCTGACTTCAGCCTGACCCTGCCTTAGCCATTGGGGTCTTTTGTGGAGTGAACAGCAGGGATGGGAGATGGGTTCTCTCTCTCTCTCTCTCTCTCTCTCTCTCTTTCTTTCTCTCTCCCCCTCCCTCCCATTCTCTTTCCCTATCTCTTGTCCTCACTCCCTCTAGCTCTAGATCTCCCTCTCCATCTCAAATAGACAAATAAAAATTGAGGGGAAAGAATGAAATAGCATAGTATGGGGTGTTCTCAGTGGGTGGTACCCTGCTTAGCAATATCCATGTCACCTGGGAACTGCTGAGAAGTACCCTGGCCCTTGACCACACCTACTGAACCAGAAACTGGGAGTGGGGCCTGGCAATCTGTGTTTTAACAAGCCTTCCAGTAAATTCTGATGGGCCCTAAAGTTTGAGAACTGCTGGCATAGAGTTTTATTTTTCTGTGACTCAATTAAAGTGTCATACCCAGCACAATGCTACTATATCATTAGTTTCGAGAAAGGGTTTATTAAGGAATGTGTAAAATGGTCCAACATCTCTTGATTGCCTCCCGTGTAACAAGTATTGTTCTGTGTACTTTCACTCATTGAATCATCACAATAAGCTCTGTGAGGTGGATGTCCTTCCTGGTCGCTAAGGCATGGAGAAATTCGGTGATTTTCCTGAGGCCCCATGGCCAGTGGTAGGGAATAGGTAATTGCACTTGAAAACCCATGCACTTAACCAAATGACCTGAGAATGTGTGCATTCAGCCAATATGCCTCAAGAGAATTCTATATGATGAAGTGGAAAGTACCCCAAGCTTTGGAGTTAGACAAACCTGGGGTTGAATCCCAGCTCATTATATAATGAAATAAAATGAAACTTCAGTTGTCAAGATCAAAGAACACGAAAATTGTGTCTGAAACCTAATGTCAGTTTGTTACCTGATACATTGAAATATTTCCTTAAAATTCCTACTTTCTTAAAATAGTCGGCCTCAGGCTTACACAGACCATGAATATTACAGAAAAAATATGCTCCAAAATTATTGTTATAAACATGTATTTAAAAAGTAGAAAAATATAAGGACTCTACTGGGAATTTTTCCATATTCTTTTCCTACCAGCAATGATATGCTTTTATTTTATTGTTGCCAGGTGTTTCTATTCTGTAGTTCCCGTGTTGGGGGTTGGGGGGGGGGGACCTGTTCAACCTAAGAGCAAAGCACCAATTCTTCACAAAAATAATTTAGTTTTTTTATCAAAATATGGTCATGCACAAGAAGGGAGAAGATTCTTCATAGCCTCCTACTGTTCATCCTATTTGCATTTTGTCTAATGTATACAGCCACAGGAGTGAGCCTTTGAAAACAAATCATTTTGTTTCTGTACTTAAACCCTTCAACAGGGGTTTCTCATCGCACTTACCATTAGCCTTGTTGTAGCCTGCAGAGTCCTCCATGACAGCTTCACGTGCTGTCTCCCGTCTCTCGCCCTCTCTCATTCCTCCTCAGTCTCAATGGAGCCTTTGCTGCTCCTTCAAAAAAAAATCAAGAAGGTCTGGCCTCAGGCCCTTTGCATTTGCTTTTTCCACTTCCTCAGTAACTCTTCCCAGATGTTCACATGATTGGCTCCCTGACCTCCTTCTAGGTTCCACCTAAATATCACCCCCTCAGGGAGACCTTCCCTGAGCAGCATTAAAATAAAAATCTCACCCCCTGTTACCATCCACTGCCAGTCCAGGTTTTGTTTTTGTATTCATAGCACTTATCATTTGCCTTGTGGTATATGTTCATTTGTGCATTTTTAATAACTTGTATTCCCCATGGAAATGAAACCTCCCCTTAAATAAGTAAATATTAAAAGGGAGGGGGGAGGCCGGCACCGCGGCTCACTAGGCTAGTCCTCCGCCTTGCTACGCCGGCACACCAGGTTCTAGTCCCAGTCGGGGCGCCAGATTCTGTCCCGGTTGCCCCTCTTCCAGGCCAGCTCTCTGCTATGGTCTGGGAGTGCAGTGGAGGATGGCCCAAGTGCTTGGGCCCTACATCCCATGGGAGACCAGGAGAAGCAACTGGCTCCTGCCTTGGGATCAGCGCAGTGCGCCGGCCGCAGCACACCGGCCGCGGCGGCCATTGGAGGGTGAACCAGCGGCAAAGGAAGACCTTTCTGTCTCTGTCTCTCTCACTGTCCACTCTGCCTGTCAAAAAAAAAAAAAAAAAGAGAGAGAGAGAGAGAGAGACGGGGTAGAGGAGGCTGGCGCTGTGGCACTGCAGGTAAAGCCTCTGCATACAGTTCTGGCATCCCATATGGATGCTGGTTAGAGACCTGGCTGCTCTACATCCAGTCCAGCTCTCTGCTTTAGCCTGGGAGTTGGAGACCAGGAAGAAGCTCCTGGTTCCTGGCTTCGAATTGGTGCAGCTCCAGCCATGGCGGCCATCTGGGGAGTGAATCAGTGGATAGAAGACCTCTCTCTCTCTCTTTCTCTCTGCCTCTCTCTGCCTCTCTGTAACTCTGACTTTCAAATAAATAAATAAATATTAAAAAAAAAAAAAAAAAACTAACCTGCCTGAGAGTCCAGATTTTGTCTCAGGCTCTGCTATTTTTCTGACACCTGGAACATTGCCTGGCACTCTTATAGTTAGTTATTGTTAATTATTGTTAATTTTCACTAAGATTTTTTTCTTTGTTTTAATATACAGCATGCTGCAGAATAATCAGCTAAGACAGGTACCCACAGAAGCACTGCAGAACTTGCGAAGCCTGCAATCCCTGTAAGTATGTATATTGGAAATTACAAAATGCAGGATCATCTTGGGAAAGAGAATGGAAATAGCCAGTTGATCATTTTAATATGTTCCTTAGTTGAGGATCAGGCCTAAATAAATGATGAATGAGAGTCCTTTACAGCAATAATTCTTCACACCCTTATTAATATGTATGGGAAGGACTGGTGTTGGAGTTTGGATTTCAGGGTGGAGATCTGATTACTGCTTTTGAAGCCAAAAGCCTCTCATATGTGTTGGTATGTCAAGACAAAGCATCTGCTCCCAGAATCTTGTTCTACGTTTCCCTGTAACATCTTTGTTCCTGAACTGAAAGAAGAAAGAATGCTTTCCTTTTACCAAAAAAAAATATATATATATGTATATATATATATATATATCACAATCTAGACATCTTGGCATCTTCAGTTTCTTTTGTTTTCAGATGACCTGAGCTGTCTTGCAATCAACTTTTGCTGAGTCAAACACTGAAGTTTATTATTTTAAGTTCTGTATATACATTAGTGAACTTCAAGTCAGGAGACTGAGATCTGCCTGTGTGTCCTGAAGCCCTACTGCTCAGGGCTACAAACCCAGAGCTTCCCCTTTGCCACACACAGATACACTAACATAGCCCCAAACAATCCCATGGATATTTATATCCGTACCTTGCATTCACAACCACACCTGGACGCCACCTACAAGCACTTGCAGACATACAAATGCGCCCAGCAACAGCGCTGGTGTTCCCTACTCTAAGTTGGGGTCCTCTCTATCTGGACGTTCTCTCCCCTTAGGCTCCCCTGGCCCTCCCCACAACCTACCCCCCACCAACACACCCAATGACTTAAAACCTCTGAATAAATAAAACTGGTTATTACTCACAAAAGGAACATTCTCACCAGCTAGCTGCTTTGGAACTGGGGTTGTAAACCATTGTTTACTGTGATCACTTAACAACTCTTGGCTGTGACTGCTGGTCAGTCAATCTTCTCATGAGCATGTGTGAATGTTTACAGTACATGGCATGGTTTCCAATATACGTGTGTGCAATACGCATTCTCACTTAACTCACGCTGGAGATCTCCGTCTGTCAAACAAAACACCGGTGCCTGGTCTTGAGTGATGAGGGAGATAAATGCAGAAAAAAGGCAAATAAATACTGCAGATTCTGTTGAAATCGTTAGGAAGAATCCATCAGTTAACTTTTACTGTCGTTTGCTTAATACCTTTTACTGGGGTGACAGAAGAGAAGGAGGAACTTGAGATTTGGAGGTGATACTTTCATCCTTTGATCTTTTTTTTTCCTTTTAATGAAAGAAAATCTGTGCTTGGGATCATTTTGAGCTTTTTAGTCCCATCAAACAAAGTGACTTCCTGGGTTTTCACCAGCCTATAGATAAACAAGCCCACAAGGGCCCCTTTGTGGTATGGGATAGGTCAGCTGCATTTTCAGGAGCTCCCTAATGACAGTAGACAGTAGACAGTATCGCTCCCCCTTTGTTGCATGAGCCTTTACCTGAAGAGAGGAAGCAGCAGCCTCCAGTGAGTTGTGTCAGGGCCCCAGGATTTAGTGGCTGAATTGAAATTGAGATAATGGTGGTGGCCAATGGGAACTTTAAACAGCTGCAAGGCAGACAGTAGATAGAAGGATAAGAGTTTGTAACCAAAAGCCACTATCAGCTGAAAGAAGATCACAAACAGAACACAAACAGAAGTGGATGCTTTGAGAAAGAGAAAACCATGAATCTTTTGTTCATGCGAACTGGGTGGTGGCTCTCCGATAAAGGTGTTCAGATTTGGTTTCTTGCCGTCCAGATAGTTACTGTTCACCAGGTGTCTCTTGCATTTGGTTTCTGGTTCACACAAAGGATTACGTTTTGAAACCTTACAAAACTGTGTTCCCTGAGGAAAGGCCAAGGGTTGCCTTTCTGGTATGACACTTGCCACATCCAAACTACAGCATCCAGATAGAGACTTGGCCCCTGGTCACACTGGATTGTTATCAGCTGGGTTATGTAATGTCCATCGAGGTCTCTTTGCCCAGAGTGCAGACAGACCAAGGTGAGGTGTTGAATGCTGACAGTGTGTGCTGATGTGACACTTTTCCTCGCTGATTTTTGCAGCTTTGATCTAAGAATTGAGATTTGTCAGAAAGTATTATAGACATAGTTTTACCCACCAACCCTACAGACACTGTACTGTACCCACTGAAGGAACCTCCTGCCATAGTACACATCAGGCCAGTTCAGAGGTTTGGGACACAGGGAACCTTTTTAAAGTTTTATGTTGCTCTGTATTTTAGGTGTTTACTTGTGTTTCTCTTGCATCCTTGGAGCAGTTCCAAAAATAAAAACATAAGTTTTGAGTTTAATGGTTATTACAAACATACATTCCTTGCCCATTCTCCACTCATGTTCCAGACTGCACTTTAGCCTTTGCATGACTCCATATGAATAAGAGTGATGATAAGGATGCAACTCCTCTCATCCATGCTGCCAGCATTTAAGAGGCCTCTATTTGGTTGCTCATCTCTTCCTGAATGGAGTCAATCCTTAGATTGTCACTTAACCCCTTTTGTACCTAGTTCCTCCTTTTCCCACTCTTGCGTTCACTGTTTTCCTTGTGTTACACATTCACTCCCTGAAGCCCTTCCCACGTGCTTACCACTTCTTATTTGCCTGTCCTTGTAGCTTCTGCAGTGGGGCTTCTCAATAATGGCAGCACATAGGAATCACCTAAAGAGCTCCAAAGCCCAGGCTGCACTCAGAACAGTTAAAATCAGAATCTCTGAGGAGGGGACCCCTATGTCAACATTTTCTAACTGGCCTAATTGCATTAAGTGTTTCTTAACGTGATGAATAGAACTGGCCTCCTGCACCATTGACCCCCAGATGATCTACAAACTATTTTCCTGAACTCTTTTCAAACCTGCATAGTAACAAAACCCATACTTTGCATTCCTATATGAGCTATTAATGTAAGTAGAATGTAAAAGTGTGCCATTGCTTTGTTTTAAATTGAAACCAGCACACATCTGCCTATCAACACCATTGATAATCTAGGGAAGATAAAGCTGAGGCCACATGTGATGTGGTCTACAAAACCTTGCATCTCTACTTAAATTTTTTTATGAGAACTTTATTTTTTCAAAGATTTGTTTATTTATTTGAAAGGCTGAGTTACAGAGAGGCAGAGAGGGAGAGAGAGAGAGGTCTTACGTCCGATGCTTCACTCCCCAGTTGGCCACAATGGCCATATGCCGATCCGGAGCCAGGAGCTTCTTCCTGGTCTCCCACATGGGTGCAGTGGCCCAAGGACTTGGGCCATCTTCTACTGCTTTTCCAGGCCATAGCAGAGAGCTGGGTTGGAAGTGGAGCAGCCGGGACTCGAACCACTGTCCATATGGGATGCTGGCACTGCAGGCGGCAGCTTTACCTGCTATACCACAGCCGGCTCCTACTTAGTCTTACTTGATAAGGAATCTTTACTTGACAAAACCCTAGGTGATTTGTATGCAAAATACTTTTTGAGAAATTAAGATTTTATTGTTCTATTACAAATCTATAAATCCTAAATCTACAAATCCTAAATGGTTGATAACCACTGAAATACATTATCTGCATTCTTATTCTTTGCTCCACCCAAATAGATGTGGTTTCATTGAATAAAATTTAATAAACTTGATATTAAAATTGTTAACATTGCTGAGATAAAGAAAGAAGCAGTAATCAAGTTTCAAGGGATATAATTTTTCATCTATTCCACATATATAAAAGATTTTTTTTTCATAATGAAAACACATAAGTGCATTTGTATCTTTTTTTTTTTTTTTTTTTTTTGACAGGCAGAGTGGATAGTAAGAGAGAGAGACAGAGAGAGAAAGGTCTTCCTTTTTGCCATTGGGGCCGGCACGTTGCAGCTGGCACATCGCGCTGATCTGAAGCCAGGAGCCAGGTGCTTCTCCTGGTCTCCCATGCGGGTGCAGGGCCCAAGAACTTGAGCCATCCTCCACTGCACTCCCAGGCCACTCCAGAGAGCTGGCCTGGAAGAGGGGCAACCGGGACAGAATCTGGTGCCCCGACCAGGACTAGAACCCAGTGTGCTGGCACCGCTAGGCGGAGGATTAGCCTATTTAGCCGCGGCGCCGGCCCTTGTATCCTTTTAACTCTCCTGATGCTTATGAATTCTTCAGCTGAAGAATAAGAGCCCAGGCCCATGTCGCT
This sequence comes from Lepus europaeus, assembly GCF_033115175.1. Classification (NCBI taxonomy): domain Eukaryota; kingdom Metazoa; phylum Chordata; class Mammalia; order Lagomorpha; family Leporidae; genus Lepus; species Lepus europaeus. Next base: position 49,370,503 of record NC_084836.1, on the reverse strand, counting down.
GAGGCTGCCACTGTACAATATTTGCATTTGGCTTCTGACACACCAATGACTTCTCAGACACAAATTGGACTTTTAATAATGTAATCAAAGGTAACCTAATTTCCTTTTTGTTTTTGGAAAAGAATAGAAAATGAAATCAGAATTCACAGTAAGTTGTATTTTACCAAGAAACTTTTGACATTATAGATATCTGAGAAATAGGGCCAGATTATATTGATTTGATGGAAACTCAAAACTTAACCCTCTGTATCCTCACAATTTTGTATTAATAGGTAAGAAATCAATCTATGAAAAACCATTGCTACTCACAAAGAGAATTATATATTCGTACTATCCAACCACCAAAGTATGAATATTATTTAATACATGTTCATTTTCATTCCAGGTCTCACTAGCAAAGGCAATTTTGCAATGTGCACAATCACAAAGATAATGGGTTAGTAAATAGGAAAGGAAAGAGAATTAAACATATCTTCATTATTGTCTCTGTTCTATTAGCAAATATTCATATTCAAAATCATATTTTTGAAGACTATGTTTGAAAACCCAAGAAGAATTTATAATTCCAACCTGAAACATGATCTGACCACGTATCTTATTGTGAAAATAACCTCAGAGCTACACATTTCACTCTAGAGACTCTGAAATGTCAATAACTTCACAAGAGACTGCATAATAGATGTTTGCTAATAATAGACCAAAAAAGGGGAAAAAGGAGTAAGCAAAACGAATGAGTTAAGACAAGGAGGTGGGGCTCACAATGCTGAGACGTAAGGCAAACCTAGAAATAGGCACCAGTTTTCTCTATTAACATTTGGGATCCTATTGGATTTCAGAGCCAGGACACAGAAGGGAAAGGAAGTAACAGAAGACAAGGAAATGTAAGCAGACAAAAGGAAAAGGAAGATGAGATAACCAAGAGGATAAGATTAAAGGATCAAAGGGTTAAAAAAAAGTGTTTTTAGTGTTGATGACTAAAAAGGAAAAGCCTGGTATTATTAAGGCAGAAGATCAGTGACATTTGGGTAGCCAGGTAGTAGGGAATGCTCATGGACATGAGGCCCAGAAACACTGTGGAAAATATCTGGAAACCTGGGATACCAACTGGGATAGAGATGTCAGAAAAAAGTTTGAGAAAAGGTGAATGGAGATCCTTGAATATCAGAGTGAGAAATTTGGGTTTGAAAGGAATGATATGCAGAATTGTAGATTCTCAACAGGGGACTCACATCGAGTACAATTTTAGGGAGATTAATCTGGCAGCTGCCTACAGGATTCATTAAAGAGATAAGAGATCAAAGGCAAAAAGACCAGCTCAGAGGCTGTTGCAGTAACACAGGTGTGAAGAGATAAGAGACTTAACTAGACAGTGGAAATGGAGAGTCTCAGAGATGAAGATAAATGGAGAGAACTTGGTGAATGATTGGCTGGAAGACACTGGAAGGTTCAAAAATGACTCTAGATTTCAAACCCCAGTGGTTCCTTGGAGACTAATGGTGCCTCTAACAAAAAGAAAGTCTTTGTTTTCTATGGAGAAAAATAAAACCAAACAAGTTACATCTCATATTACTCTGGTGTAGATCATCTCCTTGTTGGAAAATTCACAGTGGCAGTGATCTCTGACCAACTTAATGTAATTTGATCTTAAAATATATTCTTGCCCTCCTCAATGATGCCAGAGAGATGAAGGCTGAGTTCCTTTAAATACTTTTCATCCAGTTCCTAGTCTCTGAATTATTACACTTCAGTGAACCTGCTGGAGACTGTGCCTCCCCAAACTGTAGAGATGCCAAAAATAATAATAATAATAATTGTTACCTTTTCAGAGGTAAAGCTAAAACAATGATTTTCTTTCTGGCAACCACAATAAGTTTACAATTAAATAGATGGAGAAGAGAAAGACAAGCAGAAATTTCCCTGTTAAGCAATCATGATGTTTAATTATTTGCCCTAGAGTATAACAATTTCCCATCTTTATGGGAAATTCATTAAAAGGTGGCACATTTTGGTCCACAAATATTTATAAACAGCAACCACTCTGACAATACTGTGAATCACAGAAACCAATATGAATTCAAATTTATGAGTTCATATAGATAAAAATTTATCTTAAAAGTATTATTACAGTGATCTTTTGAGAAATTCAACTCCAATAACCAACTGGTTCCAGGCAATAAAATTTCAAAGTAGTCAAATAATACCATAACAGAGAATATGTGTACTTTATTGAATTATATTATAAACAGACTTGGAACTACATGATTTTCATTTTATTGAAAATGTTTAACTATAATTGAGAATGCTTTCATGTCTCCAAATTTATAAATGAACTAAATCACTGTGTTCCTCCAGCTATTCATGAATTGTTCAAAATGGTCTCACAAAATGTACAAATATGTGGAAGATGTGAGAGAGTTGTTCATATCCTTAAAACTTAAGAAGGAAAAATGCTTATCCAAATACAGAATAGCAATGCTAGTCATGAAAACCTCATTCCTGATAATTCTGTTTAGTATAAGAATCCCTGTAAACCGTATTGTGCAACTGCAACGTTCTTTACACTTTTAGCTGTTTTTCCCTCTTAGTCATCCATGTTAATAATTGACATTATTATAGTCATCTCAGATATGGAATTAGCCAAGATCAATGGCTTATCTTTTGACTAACGCTTTCTTCCTTGTAGTTAATGGCTCATCAAAGGCATTCTCAAACAAAGATACAAGTTTATGTGATACATTGGCAATGTATCATATGCAAGACATATAAAGGACCATTTTTTGATATAACAATAGCAAGAGTGATCTCATAGGTTCTCTAATCCCTACAGTAATGCCATTTATAAATTAAAGTTTCCTTTCAGGAGTGTGAAACAGATTGACAAATTGTTTCTCTTAAAAGAGGATATTTTAAGAGTTAACCCTTTGTACTTAAAAAAATTAGGAGAAAATGAACTTTTTTTGGTTTTTGGCCATTGCCTATACATAAAAGATTAATTTTTTGCCTGTTACCTCCCAGCTCTTTGCCACATAGACTGTGTTGACATTACTGGATTACATTCACAGTGAACATGCAGTTCTGTTTTATTTTTACTTTACATAATGCTGGGTAGCATTCATTCTTGATCTTGCATGGTCTGCCCAGACCAAAAGTCTCAATCACCATAACTTTCTTATCTCCCTCTCTGGCCACACCTGGTGAGTCACCAAGTGCTTTTGAACCCTCTTATTTCATATCTCATGTTAGGCTCTTCCCCTCCATTTCCACTTTTGGAGGCATTCATATTTCTTACTCTAATGACTACAGTTATCTCTTACTTTCCCCCTAATCCTTCCAACACCCTGTTATCAGAGTGATCCTTCTATGGAACATCTATTATAAGTGTGTACAGTCAGGAGTCAGTACGTCACCCTCCTTCCAGAGGAACAGGTTTACATAGACATTAAAGATTGCTTGATTAGGGTAGGACATTTCTCATAGGCGCATAGCTCAGTAGCCATCAATGAATGAAATTATCCAGACTTCAAGTATTTCCTTTGATATTCAACATGATGGAAGTCTATGATGTTTTTGACCATGTCCCATTGATAGGAAAAGCAACTCAAAGACCAAGAGAGACAGTCAACCAGCCAACCAGCTTGGACAGCAGAATCTCGAATAACTGACAAGTTTGCTAACCTCAACTCTTCCCTCCAGAGAACTTAGTTCAACATAATAAGCCTTGAAATTGCGATTAAAAAATTTATTATAGATTGTATTTGAACGTTACTTAGAGATACCATTGCAGAGACTCACAGTTAACAAGAATTGTGCCCCAGAGAGATGACATCATGAGACTCGTTGGCCATTTTAGTCCTTTTGTTGACCTGACACAAAAGATGTTTGCACCCTCTTTTCTCTGTGATGGAAGTTTTGCTTTACCACTTATTAAAACCTACAGCAAACCTACTGAACATAGATTAAAGGATGTTTGGAGTGTAGAGAACCAGCAGTTCTGCAAGTCCCTATGACAAAAAAAAAAAAAAAAAAAGGCAGTCTAGAGAGAAAGATGTAATTACAAATGGTTGAGAAGCTATAGGAAGAATAACAACAAAAAAAACTTTAAAGTAAAAGAAAAAATACCTCTCCCTGAATGTGAAATTTTTCCTCAAATAGTAAAACCAACCATTTGTAGAATACCTTACTGTTTACAAAATTCATCCACACAGATTTTCTCTGTTCATTTCCACAATAATTCTGTAACATATTGTGACTCTGCTATATAAATGTGAAAGTTGACCCTCAGAGACATGAATCAATATATCCCAAAATCTCGAAACTAGTAATTGGCAGAGTCTTGACTTAAATTTGTATGCCCAATATGTACGTGATTTTAGATGATCTAGAAAGTTGGGTAAAATTTTTTTTCTGTATGATTTTACTATAAACTGTAAGTATTACAAGGAACATAATGATCACATTTCAGATTGTATTCCAAGATCATAATTAAGAGGTGTTATTTGTCTGAATTGTGGGAAAGCCCATTCCTATTGTTAATGTGTTTTATTTTGCCATGCGTGACTTGCTATGCAAGTTCTGTGTGCTGCTTCCATCACATTGTTGATGATTGTTTAAATGCCAAGACCATTGTTGGGAACATTCTCTGAGAATGTGCCATCTGTCACATATCAATACTGCTTTGCAAGAATGAAGATGTTATATTCAACAATGTATCAGGAACAGAATTTGTTGCCCTATTGTTTTGTGAGTGGGTGTACACACACACACACACACATAAAAATAATATTAAAGATTTCAAAATAAGGGTGACTTCTCTTAAGTATTTTTGTATTGAGGAATGGAACAATTTATATTTCTTGGAACTGAAATCCACTGACAATCTAGCACTCATTATGTATTTATTTATTTATTTATTTATTTATTTATTTATTTATTTTTTGACAGGCAGAGTGGACAGTGAGAGAGAGAGACAGAGAGAGAAAGGTCTTCCTTTGCCATTGGTTTACCCTCCAATGGCCGCCGCGGCCTGCGCACTGCGGCCAGAGCACCGTGCTGATCCGAAGGCAGGAGCCAGGTGCTTCTCCTGGTCTCCCATGGGATGCAGGGCCCAAGGACCTGGGCCATCCTCCACTGCACTTCTGGGCCACAGCAGAGAGCTGGCCTGGAAGAGGGGCAACCGGGACAGAATCCGGTGCCCCAACCAGGACTAGAACCCGGTGTGCCAGCACCGCTGGCAGAGGATTAACCTATAGAGCTGCAGCGCCCACCTAGCACTTATTTTTATTTTTATATTTATTTTTTTGACAGGCAGAGTGGACAGTGAGAGAGAGAGACAGAGAGAGAAAGGTCTTCCTTTGCCGCTGGTTCACCCTCCAATGGCCGCCACAGCCGGCACGAGGCAACCGACGCACCATGCTGATCCGAAGGCAGGAGCCAGGTGGACTTGGGCCATCCTCCACTGCACTCCCGGGCCACAGCAGAGAGCTGGCCTGGAAGAGGGGCAACTGTGACAGAATCTGGTGCCCCGACCAGGACTAGAACCCGGTGTGCTGGCGCCACAGGCGGAGGATTAGCCTATTGAGCCACGGCGCCGGCCCTAGCACTCATTTTTAACCACCTTTTGCCTAAGCAAAATTTGAGATTTTCTCCTTTTTTTTTCCTGAATAGTTTAATAGTCAGAAGACAAAACCACAAATTGTTACCTGGCTTTAGATAATAATTTAAAATCAGTAGAACCCATTATATTTACAAATCCTTGTTGTTTTTTATTTCCTTTAATCATGAAACAACTTTATCAGATATAGTATATCTCCATTGTCCAAATGTCTAAGCTAATGTCTACTGACTTGGCCATGGTCACACACAGCTACCATTATGGTTTGAACTTGGGACTTCCCATTCCGAATCTCTTCACTAATTTACAGATACTGAGCTGCGTACACACAAACTCCCTTTGTGACTTGTAAAAAAAAAAGGGGGGGGGATAATAAAGAAACACTTAAAAAACAGAGCTGTATAGTTATTTTTGTTACTTTCTGATAAGTATATAATAGAACTATATTTTACATGTATACAGTTTCTTATATTACATAGTAATGTTTATCTTACACCTCTCTGCTTAACTATTGCATTTTCCAAGCATGTAAATAGGAAATGCCCAGCTGCCTGAAAAGGCTTGATTGATATAATATACGAGCCTTTTGTTTACTCACTGAATAGGCACAACTTGTACCCTGCCAGCTACTTGCCCACAATCTTAACATTGTTCTGTAAGAATCACCTGTATGAGTGGCTGGATAATTAATTCCATGCTCTGGTTTAGCCTTGGGATCTTCTGTTAAGATTAAATCAGGGGGCCAGTGCTGTGGCACAGGGGGTGAAGCTGCCACCTACAGTGCCCACATCCCATATGAGCACCGATTCAGGTCCCGGCTGCTCCACTTCCGATCCAGCTCTCTGCTATGGCCTGGGAAAGCAGTAGAAGATGGCCCAAGTCCTCCCCTGTACCCACGTGGGAGACTCAGAAGAAGCTCCTGGCTCCTGGCTTCGGATTGGCATAGTTCCAGTCGTTGCAGCCATCTGGGGAGTGAACCAGCGGATGGAAGACCTCTCTCTCTCTCTCTCTCTCTCTCTCTGCCTCTGCCTCTGCCTCTCTGTAACTCTACCTTTCAAATAAATAAATAAATATTTCAAAAAAAAATCAAATCAGATACTGAAACAGGGAGTAGAATGGTGGTTTCCAGGGCTGCTGGGTCAGGGGAGATGTTGGTTAAACTGTCAAAAGTCTCACTTAAACAGAATGAATAAGTTCTGGTGATCTTTTGGAGAGCATGGTGGCTATAAATAATAACAATGTCTTGTACACTTGAAAATTGCTAAGAGATTAGATCATAGATGTTCTCATCACAAAAATATGATGAGTGAGTATGGGAGGTGATGGATATGTTAATTAGCATAAATTAATCATTTCATAAGGTTCACATATATCAAAACATCACATTATACACCATAAATATATGCAATTTTGTTTGTAATTATACCTTAATAAAGCTGATGGGGGAGATAAAACCAGATAATGCATTTGAGTGTGAACTACATACCACTCTCTAAATTAGGGTTGGACCACTGCGGCCAGGTGGATACAACCTGGCAGTGCCATTAGAAGGTACGCCATTCCTGCTGAACACTGGCCTCTCCACTTTTTACTTGTTGAACTCTTTATTTAGAGGAGCATTAAGCCTGTGGTTATAAGGTAAATTTAAAGTGTTATCATGGCCGGCACTGCGACTCACTAGGCTAATTCTCCACCTGCAGCACCGGCACCCTGGGTTCTAGTCCCGGTTGGGGCGCCGAATTCTGTCCCGGTTGCTCCTCTTCCAGTCCAGCTCTGTACTGTGGCCCGGGAAGGCAGTGGAGGATGGCCCAAGTCCTTGGGCCCTGCACCCACATGGGAGACCAGGGGAAGCACCTGGCTCCTAGCTTCGGATCAGCGCAGCGCGCCGGCCGTGGCGGCCATTTGGGTGGTGAACCAACAGCAAAAGGAAGACCTTTCTCTCTGTCTCTCTCTCTCTCACTGTCTAACTCTGCCTGTCAAAAAAAAATTAAAAATAAAGTGTTATCACAAAATTGATTAATTTTCTATGCAATGTCCAATTTAAAACCAAGTTTTTTTTCATTTTCAATTATCTTTATATACCGAAGATCGATTCAGTATATACTAAGTAAAGATTTCATCAGTTTGCACCCACACAGAAACACAAAGTGTAAAAATACTGTTTCAGTACTAGTTATAGCATTACTTCAAACTGGACAACATATTAAGGACAGATCCCACATGAGACGAAAGTACGCAGTGACTCCTGTTGTTGATTTAACAATTTGACACTCTTGTTCATGGCGTCAGTAATCTCCCTAGGCTCTAGTCATGAGTTGCCAAGGCTATGGAAGCCTTTAGGGTTCGCCGACTTCGATCTTATTCTGACAGGGTCATAATGATTAAGGGATCAATTCAACAGGAAGATGTAACTATTATAAATGTACATGCACCTAATTACAGGGCACTGGTTTATTTAAAAGATATGTTAAGGGACTTAAAGAGAGACTTAGACCCCAACACAATAGTACTGGGGGACTTCAATTCTCCACTTTCAGCAATAGACAGATCAACCAGACAGAAGATCAACAAGGAAGCAGCAGATTTAATTGACACTATAGACCAAATGGATCTAACAGATATCTACAGAACTTTTAATCCTACACTTAAAGAATTTACATTCCTCTTAGCAGTATATGGAACCTACTCTAGGATTGACCACATACTAGGCCATAAAGCAAGTCTCAGCAAATTCAAAAGAATTGGAAACATATCATGCAGCTTCTCAGACCACAATCGAATGAAGCTGGAAATTAGCAACTCAGGAATCCCTAGAGCATATGCAAACACATGGAGACTGAACAACATGCTCCTGAATGAACACTGAATCATAGAAGAAATTAAAAGAGAAATCAAAAGCTTTCTGGAAGTAAATGAGGATAACAACACAACATATCAAAACTTATGGGATACAGCAAAAGCAGTGTCAAGAGGAAAGTTTACAGCAACAGGTGCCTACATCAAGAAATTGGAAAGGCACCAAATAAATGAGCTTTCAATTCATCTCAAGGATTTAGAAAAACTCCAGCAAATCAGATCCAAAATTAGTAGGAGAAGAGAAATAATTAAAATCAGAGAAGAAATCAACAGAATTGAATCCAAAAAAAAAATTACAAACGATCTGCCAAACGAAGAGCTGGTTTTTTGAAAAAAATAAACAAAATTGACACCCCATTGGCCCAACTAACTAAAAAAAGAAGAGAAAAGACCCAAATCAATAAAATCAGAGCTGGCGCCGCGGCTCAATAGGTTAAACCTCTGCCTTGTGGTGCCGGCACCCCGGGTTCTAGTCCCGGTCGGGGCGCCGGATTCTGTCCCGGTTGCCCCTCTTCCAGGCCAGCTCTCTGCTGTGGCCTGGGAGTGCAGTGGAAGATGGCCCAAGTGCTTGGGCCCTGCACACCATGGGAGACCAGGAGAAGCACCTGGCTCCTACCATCGGATCAGCGTGATGTGCCGGCTGCAGCACCCTGGCGGCGGTGGCCATTGGAGGGTGAACCAATGGCAAAAAGGAAGACCTTTCTCTCTGTCTCTCTCTCTCACTGTCCATTCTGCCTGTGAAAAAATAAATAAATAAAATCAGAGATGAAAATGGAAATGTAACAACAAACACCACAGAAATAAAAAGAATCATCAGAAATTACTACAAAGAGTTGTATGCCAGGAAACAGGGAAATCTATCAGAAATAGATTCCTGGACACATGCAACCTACCTAAATTGAACCTTGAAGACATATAGAAAACCTAAACAGACCCATAACTGAGACAGAAATTGTATCAGTAATAAAGGCCCTCCCAACAAAGAAAAGCCCAGGACCAGATGGATTCACTGCTGAATTCTACCAGACATTTAAAGAAGAACTAACTCCAATTCTTCTCAAACTATTCAGAACAATTGAAAAAGAGGGAATCCTCCCAAATTCTTTCTATGAAGCCAGCTTCACCTTAATTCCTAAGCCGGAAAAAGATGCAGCATTGAAAGAGAATTACAGACCAATATCCCTGATGAACATAGATGCAAAAATACTCAATAAAATTCTGGCCAATAGAATGCAACAACACATCAGAAAGATCATCCACCCAGACAAAGTGGGTTTGATCCCTTTTATGCAGGGATGGTTCAATATTCGCAAATCAATCAATGTGATACACCACATTAACAAACTGCAGAAGAAAAACCATAAGATTATCTCAGTAGATGCAAAGAAAGCATTTGATAAAATACGACACCCTTTCATGATGAAAACTCTAAACAAATTGGGTATAGAAGGAACATTCCTCAATACAATCAAAGCAATTTATGAAAAACCCATGGCCAGCATCCTTTTGAATGGGGAAAAGTAGGAAGCATTTCCACTGAGATCTGGTACCAGACAGGGATGCCCACTCTCACCACTGCTATTCAATATAGTCCTGGAAGTTTTAGCCAGAGCCATTAGGCAAGAAAAAGAAATGAAAGGGATACAAATTGGGAAGGAAGAACTCAAACTATCCCTCTTTGCAGATGATATGATTCTTTATTTAGAGGATCCAAAGAACTCTGCTAAGAGACTATTGGAACTCATCGAAGAGTTTGGCAAAGTAGCAGGATATAAAATCAATGCACAAAAATCAATAGCCTTTGTATACACAGGCAATGCCACGGCTGAGGAAGAACTTCTAAGATCAATTCCATTTACAATAGCTACTAAAACAACCAAATACCTTGGAATAAACTTAACCAAGGACGTTAAAGATCTCTATGATGAAAATTACAAAACTTTAAAGAAAGAAATAGAAGAGGATACCAAAAAATGGAGAAATCTTCCATGCTCATGGATTGGAATAATCAATATCATCAAAATGTCCATTCTCCCAAAAGCAATTTATAGATTCAATGCAATAACAATCAAATACCAAAAAAACCACATTCTTCTATGATCTGGAAAAAATGATGCTGAAATTCGTATGGAGGTCAGGAGACCTCGAATAGCTAAAGCAATCTTGTACAACAAAAACAAAGCCAGAGGCATCACCATACCAGATTTCAAGACAAACTACAGGGCATTTATAATCAAAACACCATGGTACCGGTACAGAAACAGATGGATAGACCAATGGAACAGAATAGAAACACCAGAAATTAATCCAAACATCTACAGCCAACTTATATTTGATCAAGGATCTAAAACCAATTCCTGGAGCAAGAAAAGTCTATTCAACTAATGGTGCTGGGAAAACTGGATTTCCACATGCAGAAGCATGAAGCAAGACCCCTACCTTTCACCTTCCACAAAAATCCACTCAACATGGATTAGAGATCTAAATCTAGGTCTCGACACCATCAAATTATTAGAGAACATTTGAGAAACCCTGCAAGATATAGGCACAGGCAAAGACTTCTTGGAAAAGACCCCGGAGGCACAGGCAGTCTAAGGAAAAATTAACAATTGGGATTGCATCAAATTGAGAAGTTTCTGTACGGCAAAAGAAACAGTCAGGAAAGTGAAGAGGCAACCAACAGAATGGGAAAAAATATTTGCAAACTATGCCACATATTAAGGATTAGTAGCCACAATCTACAAAGAGATCAAGGAACTCCACAACAACAAAACTAACAACCCACTTAAGAGATAGGCCCAGGACCTCAATAGACATTTTTCAAAAGAGGAAATCCAAATGGCAAACAGACACATGAAAAAATGTTCAGGATTACTAGCAATCAGGGAAATGCAAATCAAAACCACAATGAGGTTTTACCTCACCCCGGTTAGAATGGCTCATTCAGAAATCTACCAACAACAGATGCTGGCAAAGATGTGGGGGAAAAGGGACACTAACCCACTGTTGGTGGGAATGCAAACTGGTAAAGCCACTATGGAAGTCAGTATGGAGAGTCCTCAGAAACCTGAATATTACGCTACCATACAACCCAGCCATCCCACTCCTTGGAATTTACCCAAAGGAAATTAATTTGGCAAACAAAAAATTGGTCTGCACCTTAATGTTTATTGCTGCTCAATTCACAATAGCTAAGACCTGGAACCAACCCAAATGCCCATCAATAGCAGACTTGATAAAGAAATTGTGGGACGTGTACTTTATAGAATACTATACAGCAGTCAAAAACAATGAAATCCAGTCATTTGCAACAAAATGGAGGAATCTGGAACACATCATGCTGAGTGAAATAAGCCAGTCCCAAAGGGACAAATATCATATGTTCTCCCTGATCGGTGACAACTAACTGAGCACCAAAAGGAAACCTGTTGAAGTGCAAGGGACAGTAAGAGAAACAGTGACTTGATCAGCCTTTGTCCTGACTGTTGATGAACAACTTAATACTTTATCCATTTTAGTATTTTTTTTTGTTCTATTTAATACTATTGGTTGAACTCTGTAATTAACACACAATTATTCTTAGGTGTTGAAATTTAACTGAAAAGTGATCTCTGTTAAATATAAGAGTGGGAATAAGAGAGGGAGGAGATGTACAATTTGGGACATGCTCAATCGGACTTGCCCCAAATAGTAGAGTTAGAAACGTGCCAGGGGATTCCAATTCAGTTCCATCAAGGTGGCATGTACCAATGCCATCTCTTTAGTCCAAGTGATCAGTTTCAGTTCACAATTGATCATAATGATAGATCTAAGAATCAAAGGGATCACACAAACAAGCCTAGTGTCTGCAAATACTAACTGATAGAATAAAAAAGGGAGAGAATGATCCAATATAGGAAGCGGGATACACAGCAGACTCAGAATGGCAGATGTCCTAAACAACACTCTGGCCTCAGAATCAGAACTTAAGGCATTCGGATCTGGCTAAACAGCGCATGAGAGATTTCAGGCATGGAAAGCCAAGACACTTTGGCCAAAAAAAAAAAAAAAAAAAAACAAAAACCTAAATGAAAGATCTCTGCGAGTGAGAACCTAGCAGAAAGAACGGGCCATCAAAGAAGGAGATACCTTTCTCTGAAGGGAGGAGAGAACTTCTACTTTGACTATGACCTTGTCTGAATAAGATCGGAGTTGGCAAACTCAAGAGGCTTCCATAGCCTTGGCAGCTCATAACAAGAGCCTTGGGTGATTACTGACGCCACAAACAAGAGTGTCAATGGTTAAATCAACAACAGGAGCACTGTGCACTTACTCCCCATGTAGGATCTCTGTCCTTAATGTGTTGTACAATGTGAATTAATGCTATAACTAGTACTCAAACAGTACTTTACACTTTGTGTTTCTGTGTGGGTGCAAACTGTTGAAATCTTTACTTAATATATACTAAATTTATCTTCTGTATATAAAGAAAATTAAAAATGAATCTTGATGTGAATGGAATGGGAGAGTGAGCATTAGAGGGGAGGGTTGCGGTTGGGAGAGAAGTTATTGGGGGGGGGGAGGGAAGCTACTATAATCCAAAAGATGTACTTTGGAAATTTATATTTATTAAATAAAAGTTGAAAAAAACACAGTAAAGTAAAAAAAAATAATTTCTATGCAAAAAATAAATTTGAGAGAGGGAAAAGCAACATTTTTCTTAGCTTTGCTTTGCTCTTGATAGTTTCTGACTCTTTGATAATGTAAGCAGAACTGCCATTGGTAGAGAACTGGGGTAGACATAAATCATTTTATAGATTTGAAACCTGCCTTGAAATGGCTGAGGAGTGTCATATTTTTTCTAGAACAACTCTTTTTTGACAGGCAGAGTGGACAGTGAGAGAGAGACAGAGAGAAAGGTCTTCCTTTTGCCGTTGGTTCACCCTCCAATGGCCGCCGCGCCCGGCGCGCTGTGGCTGGCGCACCACGCTGATCCGAAGCCAGGAGCCAGGTGCTTATCCTGGTCTCTCATGGGGTGCAGGGCCCAAGCACTTGGGCCATCCTCTACTGCACTCCCTGGCCACAGCAGAGAGCTGGCCTGGAAGAGGGGCAACCGGGACAGAATCTGGCGCCCCGACCGGGACTAGAACCCGGGGTGCCGGCGCCACAAGACGGAGGATTAGCCTGTTGAGCCGCAGCGCCGGCCTTCTAGAACTACTCTTACAACTTTTGATTGCCTCCAGATCTCCTAGTCCATTTACAATAAAATAGTTGTTTTCTTTATACTAGAATGTCCTTCTTGCTTCTATGTGTGAGCCTCTTGGATTAAACTCCTACTTTATAGCTAAATTGCTCTGTTAAATGCATCTCTGTGTCTCAAGTGCTTGGGACCCTGCCACCCTTGTGAGAGACATGGATGGAGTTCCAGGCTTCTGGGTTTGGCGTTACCAAAAGCCCAGGCCATTGCAGCCACTTGGAGAGCGAACCAGTGGATAGGAGATAACTCCGTGTGTCTCTCTCTTTCTTTGTCCCTCTTTATATCACTTTGCCTTTCAAATAAATTAAATTAGTGTTTAAAAAATGCATCTCTGACAATCCTATCATGTGCTTAAAATTCTTTAATGGCTCCACATTGCATTTCAAATCAAATAGCAATCTTTAATATAGATGGCAGGGCTTATTAGTACCTGACCTGGTCCTCTCTGTGTTCTCTAATGTTAAACAGTGCCTTTTTCCATTATGCTGCAGGTCCCAGGCCTACTTGAAACTCCTTATGATTTTTCCCTTCCTGAAGTTCATGTAGTAATATTGCCAATGCCTAGAATAGTCTTTCCTCTATTCTTGGTATGAATGCTACCTTCCTTAAAGACCTTCCTGGCCATTTAACCTAAATTGGGCCCATCTGTTATCTTTTCTTTAATTACTTTGTGTTTTCATTCAAGGTGCTTGTTGAAATTTGGAATTACATTTTACATGTAGACTGATTTTATGGAATTTCCACCACAATGCCCTTAGAAATGTGAGCCACACAAGGCAGTATCTATATCTGTTTTTTTTTTTTTCCCCACCAATGACTGGTATCTGAAAGATATTCAATAACATTTCTTGAATAAATGTATACTCTTTCACAAGCTGTTTTCTCAGTTTGGGTTACAACAAAAAGACGAAATTTATTTTTACTCTAATACCCTAAGTGCTGTGATGATGTGATTGATCTGTTGATCTTGGAGCTGGGACAAAGATACAAGGGGCCTGTGTATAGCCTGGAACAATTAGGACATTCTATGAATAGGATGCTAACTCTTATGCTGCTGTGTTTCATTGATTGCCTTAAAATCAGGTGATAAAGAGCTCCAAAGGATTTTTGTGATATTGTGTCTAGATACTCTTAAGGAAAACATCAAGAAGCTGAGATTGTGGTCTTATTTTAAAAAGATGTATGTTCATGTAAACTTTCTAATATTTTGGGTGGGGACCAGTAAAGATAAAACTCAACTACTCTTTATTCTCCCTAAATTTGAAAATATTCTCTTACTGTCCTCCTAGGATGCACGATTGGGAAGAGATTGGTTAAAGCTATCATTTTAGCTCCCTCTGCTGGTGGTAAATGCTGCTGTTAGCAGAAGACAGTGCAAATGTCGACAGACAGGGATGAAACACCTTCACCTTTCCTTCTGCATTCACCTTGGTCAAGAAAGGAAACATACATGCTCTTTTAAAAATTATTTTACAGCTGTATTGAGATTTAATTCCCATACCCAAAACTTCCCTTGTTTAAATGTACATTTTGACAGTTTGGGCATATGTATAAAGTTGCATAGCCATTGACATCTAATTTTAGAACATTTTCATCACCGCCCCCATAAGAAACCTTCTATGCATTAACTATCACTTCTAATTTTTTAACTCCACCTCTACTGCCAGTAGTTCCTGGCAACCACTACTCTAATTTCTGTCTCTGTTTGCCTATAGTGACTTTTTGGATGAATTGTATCAAATAATATGTGATCTTTTGTAGCTGCCTATTTTTCCTAGCATACAGCTTTTCTGTTTCATCCATATTGTAGAATATATGAGAACCTCATTACTTTTTATTATGTTATCTGTTTATTTTTTGGTGGACAATTGGGTTTTTCTGCTTTTTGGTTGTTATGAGTAATGCTGCTAGGAGTCTTAGTGTATATATTCTTAGGTGGGCATGCGTTTTCAGTTCTCTCGAATAGACACCTAGGAGTGAAACTTCTGGGTTATATCTAACTTTAGCACTTTGAGGAACTGCGAAATTATTTTCCAAATGGGCATACCATTTTATATGCTAACACACATGCTCTGTTGGATAAATTTTTAAAAATCATGCCTGGGGCTGGCGCTGTGGCACAATAGGTAAAGGTGCCTCATGCGACTCCAGCATTCCATATGGGTGCCAGTTCAAGTCTCAGCTGCTCCCAGTTCCTATATAGCTCCCTGATAACGCACCAGGGAAAACAGCAGAAAATGAGTTGGGGCCCTGCCACCCATGTGAGAGACCAGGAAGAAGCTCATGTCTCCTGGCTTCAGCCTGGCCCAGCATTGGCTGTTGCAGTCATTTGGGGAGTGAACCAGCGGATGGAAAATTCTATTGCTCTCAATATTTATTTTATTTATTTTAAAGGCAGAGTTAGAGAGAGAGAGGGAGAGAGGGAGAGAGAGGGAGAGAGGGGGAGAGAGGAGGGAAAGAGAGAGAGAGAGAGAGAGAGAGAGAGAGGTCTTCCATCCACTGGTTCACTTCCCAGGTGGCTGCAATGGCCAGAGCTGTCCTGATCTGAAGCCAGGAGCCAGGAGCTTCCTCCAGGTCTCCCATACGGGTGCAGGGGCCCAAGGACTTAGGCCATCTTCTACTGCTTTCCCAGGCCATATCAGAGAGCTAGATCGGAAGTGGAGCAGCCGGGACTCGCTATGCCACAGCGCTGGCCCCAACTCTCTCTCTTTCTCTCTCTGACTCTCCCTCTCTAACTCTGCCTTTCAAATACATAAATAAATACATATTTTAAATCATGCATAAGAGAAAGAATTAAATTTAATAAATGTCACGTTATTTTCTTTGATTACTTTCATATTGTTTCATTTGCCTTTTTAAATTGTTTCACAATCTTTTCTTCTCCATTTCCTTTGTGAAATCTTTTTTTCTCTCCTATAAAGATGGATGGTGAGTTGATGACCAAGCTCCCACTGAGATGAAAACTATTAGGTTCAAATAAAAAGCCAAAATATAGTGCTGGATGCTAGATTCTTTAGTGACATGGCTGTAAAACTCTTTCTGGAGATTTATATCATGGTGTCTTAGTGCTTTGGCTGTAGTTAGACTATCTGGAGTAAATCCATATTAGAGTTCTCTAGAGGGACAGAATCAACAGGATATTTATATAGGTATAGGAAAGGGGATTGATTATGGAATTGACTCATGCAATTATGACAGCTGAGAGATCTCATGACAGGCTGTCTCCAGGCTAGAGACCCCGGGATGCTGGTAGCATAGTTCAGTACAAGTCCAAAGTCCCCACTAGGGAAGCTCATGGTAGAACTCACTGTTCTAGGTTGAAAACCAGAGTGCTCAGCAAGGGGACTATTGCTTCAAGTTCTGGAGTCCAAAGGCCAGCAAGCCTGGAGTTTTGAGGTCCAAGGCAGGGGAAGAGCATGCCCCAGCTGTCAGAGAGAATAATTCATTTTATTTATTCATTACAGGTTCCCAGTCAGTTGATGGTGCCCATCCACACTGAGGGCAATCCCTTCACCTAGTCTACTGAGGCTCCCATATACACTCTCACAGATATAACCAAAACAATGCTTTTCCTATTTTTAGGTATTCCTTAATCCAGTATAATTGACATCTGAAATTAACAATCACAAAATCCTTGACCTGGGGCTGGCGCCATGGCTCACTTGGTTAATCCTCTGCCTGCGGCGCCGGCATCCCATATGGGCGCAGGGTTCTAGTCCCGGTTGCTCCTCTCCCAGTCCAGCTTTCTGCTGTGGCCCGGGAAGGCAGTAGAGGATGGCCCAAGTGCTTGGGCCCTTCACCCACCCACATGGGAGACCAGGAGGAAGCACCTGGCTCCTGGCTTCGAATCGGTGCAGTACCGGCCGTACGGCCGTAGTGGTCATTTGGGGGGTGAACCAACGGAAGGAAGACCTTTCTCCTGTCTATCTCTCACAACTCTGTAAAAAAATAAAATCCTCAACCTTCATTTTTTGATTCCTTTTCCTCCATTTGATTGCATAAATTGACATAAATTTGGTTCCTTTTCCTCCATTTGATTGCATAAATTGGGCATAAAAAGGATTTAATTTTTCTCATTTTATTGAGGTGTGATTGACAAAAATTATTTATATTTATGGTATAAAATGTAATGTTTTATATATGTATATGTTGCTAAATGATTATTAGAATAAAGCTAGTTCACTGATTCATCAAGTTATCATTTTTGTGTGAGGGGTGACTTTTTTTTGTGGTAAGAACACGAAATCTATTCCCCTAACAAATTTCAAATGTACAACATAGTACTCTTAGCTATGGTTACCAGGCTTTATGTTTATTTCCACAGCTTATTCATCCGGTCTAACTGAAACTTTGTACTTTTTAATCTAACATCTTTCTGTTTCTCCATTCCGCAGCACTGCCAGTCACCATTCTACTTCTGCTTTAAAAATATACAACTATATGATTTTTAATTTTTTGTCTTTTTCTTTTAAAATATTTCAAACAACACAGAAAAGCATAGGGGTTAATAAGCACACAGTGACTTAGCAATTTTTAACATTTTCCTATATTTACCTCAAGTATAAATATTATATATACATTTATTTCTTAAATATTTATTTATTTTTTGAAAGGTGGAGTTAGGAAGACACACACACATGCGCGTACACACACAGGTCTGGGTTGGGCCAGGACAAAACCAGTAGCCAACAGCTTCTTCAGGATGTCCATGTAGGTACAGGGGCCCAAGTACTTGGGTCATCCTCTGTTGCTTTCCCAGGCATATTAGTAGGGATCTGGATCAGAAGTGGAGCAGTTACAACTTGAACCAGCACCCATATGGGATGCTGGAGTTTCAAGTGGTGGTTTAACACCCTGTGCCACAATACCAGCCACTTTACATACTATTTTTTAAAGATTTATTTATTTATTTGAAAATCAGATTTATACAGAGAGAAGGAGAGGCAGAGAGAGACAGAGATGTCTTCCATCTGCTGGTTCACTCCCCAACTGGCTGCAATGACCAGAGCTGCGTCAATCCAAAGCCAGGAGCTTCTTCCACTTCTCCCATATGGATTCAGGGGCCCAAGGACTTGGGCCATCTTCCACTACTTTCCCAGGCTGCAGCACAGAGCTGGATGGGAAGTGGAGTAGTCAGGACTCGAACTGGCACCCATATAGGGTGCAGGTGGCGGCTTTACCCACTATGCCACAGCACTGGCCCCTGGTGAATATATTTTAAAACATTTAGTGAGAAACAGCACTCTGGCCTCAGAATCAGCCCTTAAGGCATTCAGATCTGGCTAAAAAGCCCATGAGAGTATTTCAGGCATGGAAAGCCAAGACACTTTGGAAAAATAAAACTAAATGAAAGAACTCTGTGAGTGAGATCCTAGCGGAAAGAACGGGTCATTAAAGAAGGAAGTACCTTTCTCTAAAGGGAGGAGAGAACTTCCACTTTGACTATGGCCTTGTCTAAATAAGATCAGAGTGGGTGAACTCAAAAGGCTTCCATAGACTTGGCAGCTCATGACAAGAGCCTCGGGTGATTACTGACGCCATAAACAAGAGTGTCAATGGTTAAATCAACAACAGGAGCACTGTGCACTTACTCCCCATGTAGGATTTCTGTCCTTAATGTGTTGTACTCTGTGAATTAACAGTATAACCAGTACTCAAACAGTAATTTACACTTTGTGTTTCTGTGTGAGTACAAACTGTTGAAATCTTTACTTAATATATACTAAATCAATCTTCTGTATATAAAGAAAATTGAAAATGAATCTTGATGTGAATGGTATGGGAGAGGGTGTGAGAGATGGGATGGTTGCATGTGGGAGGAAAGCTATGGGGGGAAAAAGCCACTGTAATCCAAAAGCTGTACTTTGGAAATTTATATTTATTTAAAAGTTTAAAAAAATAAAATAAAATTCATGATTTATGAAATGTTTAAAGTAAAAAAAAAAACCTTTAGTGAGGCAAAATATTCCCAGAGCATTTATGAAACATTGAATGGTTTTGTTTTGTTTTGTGTTGTTTTGTTTTGTTTGTTTTTACAGTTGTCAGGGCTCATTGGAACTCCAGCTCATTTGTGACAAATGCCAAGTGGTTCTGGGCAGCCCCTCAATCAAGTTGCCACAGGACTCAACATCTACCAAAAAGTGCCCCAGAATTCTGTTCAACTCTCCTCCTCCACATTGGAGAGTGAGAACACATGTGACCCCTAGGTCATTGCTATGCCTCAAACATGCTTTGAACAGGTGTGAGCCAGCCTAATACGTGTATATTTTCAGCTTCCAAATATCATTAATCTCAGTCAGCGCTATATTTGAAACATAAAATTATTCTTTGCTGTTGTAATGCTATTTTATTCCTGTATAGCATGTAAATTCTCAAATATACTTTTCTAGAACACTTATGCCTTTCTAGGATTATGTTCTATATAACTGTGAACTCAATGCTTGGGCTTAATGATGAATGGATATAGAGACTAAGTATAAAATAGTATTGCCCTTGGGGGCAGGTGCTGATGCAGAGGGTTAACACCCTGGCCTGAAGCGCTGGCATCCTATATGGGCGCTTGTTCAAGAGCTGGCTGCTCCACTTCCGATCCAGTTCTCTGTTATGGCCTGTGAAGGCAGTAGAGGATGGCCCAGGTCCTTGGGCCCCTGAACCCACATGGGAAACCTGGAAGAAGCTTCTGGCTTTGGATCGGCACAGTTCTGCTGGCTGTTACGGACAATTGGGGAATGAACCATTGGATGGAAGATCTCTCTCTCTCTCTCTCTCTCTGCCTCTCCTCTTTCTGTGTAACTCTGACTTTCAACTAAAATAAATAAATCTTTAAAAAAATAGTATTGCCTCCATTTCTGCCACCAACTTGGGCTGAAGTCTACTATTAGAAAGGTCCCCAATTTGTATATAACATTTATATTTCTAGTATATTTGGCTTATGATAACTGTATATACTTGATATTGACCTTCTAAAAATCAGTTGTATTCCCTAGAAAATGAAGATAATCAGAAGACTTCATGAGATTTTTGTGAAATGAGACAGGCATCTGAAGGTATCAAGCATAATGCAACATATATGATAGATCCTACAAAAAGAATCTGCCAAAACCCGGCAAAACACCTCCATATTCCTCTCTGTGTAGATCCTTACACTGATGAGACAAAACTCAGGCAAATATAAAACATTCATTGATCATACTTAAAGGTATAAGAAACATTGTATTTTGGCTGGAAAAAAACAAAACCACTATTGTCATTTACACTGTAGTAAGAGAAAGGTTGCCTACAAAGGCTTTCTCAGGTATCGACCTGATATTATTGCTATGAAATCTCCTAGAAGGAGAGAAAAAACAATTTATAGAAAATCACATGTAGGGTAAAATGATTTAATAATTCCCCTCCATCCTATGGCAATAATAAGCTCCTTTAGTAAGCAGAGGACAAGGTAAAATTTCTCTTTGCATCTTGAACCTTATGTGCCCTAAGTGTTTTAGGGTTCCTTTTCCTCCATATCCTTGTCAGCATTTGTTTTTTGATGTTTGAAAATAATCATTCTGGGGCTGGTGCTGTGGCGTGGTGAGTAAAGTTGCTGCCTTTGATGCTGGAATCAATATGGGTGCTGATTCAATTCTTAGCTCCTCCATGCCCTATCCAGCTCCCTGCTAATGCGCCTGGGAAAGCAGCAGAAGATGGTCCAAATCCTTGGCCCCTGCACCCTCATTAGAGATCTGGAAAAAGCTCCTGGCTTTGGCCTGGCCCAGCCCCTGCCATTTGGGCCATCGAGGGAGTGAACTAGCTGATGGAAGATGGGTCTTTCTCTCTCTCTCTGTAACTGTGCCTTTCAAATAAATAAAATAAATCTTAAAAAAAGGAAAACCAAGAAAATAGCCATTCTAACTAGTGTGAGATGATAACTCATTGTGGTCTTTATTTGTATTTCACTGATGGTTAGTGATATAAGTAGTTTTTCTCCTATTTCCTGGCCTTTTCTAGCCCTTGTTTCAAACAATGTCTGTTTATGTTATTTGCCTATTTCTTAACTGGATTGTTTATTTTGTTGAATTTCTTGAGCTCCTTATATTTTTATGCCACTGGCATGCCGTGAGTTCAACTTTTCAAGATTCTATATGTGAGATCATGCAGTATTTGGCTTTCTGTGCCTGGCTTATTTCACTTAGCATAATGCCTTCCAGGTTCATCTTTGTTGCAAATGACATAATTTCTTTTTTTTTAAACTTTTATTTAATGAATATAAATTTCCAAAGTATAGCTTATGGATTACAATGGCTTCTCCCTCCCACAACTTCCCTCCCACCCACAACCCTCCCCTCTAATGCTCACTCTCCCCTTCCATTCACATCAAGATTCATTTTCAACTCTCTTTATATTCAGAAGATCAATTTAGTATATATTAAGTAAAGATTTCAACAGTTTGCACCCACATAGAAACACAAAGTGAAACATACTGTTTGAGTACTAGTTATAGCATTAAATCAAAATGTACAGCACATTAAGGACAGAGATCCCACATGAGGAGCAAGTGCACAGTGACTCCTGTTGTTGACCCAACAAATTGACACTCTAGTTTATGGCGCCAAGTAACCACCCTAGGCTGTCATCATAAGTTGCCAAGGCTATGGAAGCCTTCCAAGTTCGCTGACTCTGATCATATTTAGACAAGGTCATAAAAGACAGGGTGAGGATAGTAACCAATGATCCTAAGAGTGGCATTAACCAGGTCTGAACAATTATACAGCATTAAGTGGGGAAGAGGACCATCAGTACACACAGGTTGGGAGTAGAGCCATTGGTGGTAGAGTAGAGGTTGTGATTACAAAGGAATGAGGCCCAAGTGCGCTAGACAGGGTCTAGAACAAAGGACAGAGTCATTATTAGAGGAGCTAAGAAAGGTGCTGTCTAAGCTACAATTAAGTTTTCTGATTGAGAGGCAAATAGAACCTGATAGAAGGGGCTTGATAATAATCTGGTGGGCTTTAGGCCTTGTAAGTTCAGAGGCCCAGACCTATCTATCTCTTCGCATGGGATACATCCTAAGGGAGGTGTGAACCTCCTAGGGGAAGGCACTCTGTTGACTTTCTTTACTTAGCTGGCCTGGGAGGAGAGCTGGCCAGGTAAAGGCAGGTGGCATCTCTAACAAGAAATTTACAGTTCTGCCTGCGATGTTGCTGACCCTGCTTGCCTGTGCCCTCAGCTGCAGTGGTCACTTTGGAAGTTGGGCTGAGTGAAGGGCTTTTCAGCTTAGAGCCAATAAGATCTGTGGCTCTGACCTGGGCATCCTTCGACTCCAGGGCAGGTCCATTTCCAGTGATCCAACTCTTGGCAGAGCTGCCAGGGCTCTTCACAAGCTGACTTCTGCTGAAGCCCAGGCTTACCACATTGCAAGCCACTGCAGTGGACTGGCCTGGCAAATGACATAATTTCTTTCTTTCTTAAAGGTTGAATAATATTTCACTGGATGTGAAGAAAACATATATGCATGTATTTATGTAGGTATATACACATACACACAAATATGAATGTCCTCAAAAATTCATGAAAAATGTTTATTATCATGAAGTTTTTGAAGACCTTTTATATGCATGGATTTCAAAAATTTTTGTACTAAAATAAACTTATCTTTTAACTTCGTTTTCAGAAACTTTTTCAAATATGCTTGTGTGTGCATATGTACTTTTCTTTATCCATTTGGTTATCAGTGGGCATTTAAGTTGTTTCCATGTCTTGGAATTACAGAGAGGCAGAGGCACAGAGAGAGACAGAGAGAGAAAGAGAGAGAGAGAGAGGTGTCTTTCATCTGCTGGTTCACTCTGCAAATGGCCATGATGGCTGGAGCTGAGCCGATCTGAAGCCAGGAATCAGGAGCTTCCTCTGGGTCTCCCATGTGAGTGCAGGGGCCTAAGGACTTGGGCCATCTTCTACTGCTTTCCCATGCCATAGCAGAGAGCTGGATCAGAAGTGGAGCATCCAGGACTCGAACCAGCATCCATATGGGATGCTGGCACTGCAAGTGGCGGTTAATTGGCTACACCACAGTGCCAGCCCCTCCCAGAGGTTTTGATATGTTGTGTTTTCATTTTCATTTATTTCAAGAATTTTTGATTTCCATTTTAATTTCTTCAATGACCCATTGATCATTAAGTGGCACAATTTTAATTTTCAAGTATTTATGAGTGTTCTACTGTTCTTGTTGATTTGTTTTATTCCTTTATAGTCTGAGAAGATACATGGTATGATTTCAATCTTCTTAAGTGTGCTGAGACTTCACTTTTGACATAATATGTAGTCTATCGTAGAAAGTGTTCCATGTGCTGATGAGAAGAATGTGTATTCTGTAGCCATTGGGTGAAACGTCCTAAATAAATGTCTGTTAGGTCCATTTGCTCAATAGTATGTTTAAACTCCAATTTTTTTTTTATTGATTTTCTGTATGTATGGTCTATCCATTGATGGGAGTGGAGTATTAAAGTCACCCACTATTATTGTATTGAAGTCTATATCTCCCTCTAGGTGTAATAGTATTTGTGTATATATCTGGGTGGTCTGTTGGGTGCATATCTATTTGTGATTGTTATGTCTTCCTGTTGAATTGAACCTTTTATCAAAATATAATGTCCTTCTTTATCTTTTTTTACAGTTTTTGATTTAAAGTCTGTCTTATCTGGTATCAGTATAGCAACACCTGCTTGCTTTTGGTTTCCATTTGCCTGGTATATCTTTTTCCAACTCTTTACTTTCAGCCTGTGCATATCTTTGTGATGTGAATTTCTTGTAGGTAGCATATAGTGGGATCCTGATTTTTTATCCATTCAGCCAACCTATGTCTTTCGGTTGGTAAATTTAATCCATTTACATTCAAGGTTGGTATTAATAGACAAGAATGAAGACCTGTCATTTTGTTGATTGGGTAATGATTCTACCTGCTCTGTCAGTGAATTTGGTAGTGACATGTGTTTCATGTTTACTTCTAATGCAGAACAGCCTTCAGAATTTCTTGTAAGGCTGATCTGGTGGTGGTAAATTTGCTTAGTTTTTGCTTATCTGGAAAATACTTTATTTCTCCTTCACTTTTTTTTTTTTTTTGACAGGCAGAGTGGACAGTGAGAGAGAGAGACAGAGAGAAAGGTCTTCCTTTGCCGTTGGTTCACCCTCCAATGGCCGCCGCGGCTGGCGCACCGCGCTGATCCGATGGCAGGAGCCAGGTGCTTCTCCTGGTCTCCCATGGGGTGCAGGGCCCAAGCACTTGGGCCATCCTCCTCTGCACTCCCAGGCCACAGCAGAGAGCTGGCCTGGAAGAGGGGCAACCAGGACAGAATCGGGTGCCCCGACCAGGACTAGAACCCGGTGTGCCGGCACCGCAAGGTAGAGGATTAGCCTATTGAGCCGCAGCACCGGCCATCTCCTTCACTTTTAAAGGATAGTTTCACTGGCTATAATATTCTTGGTTGGATTTTTTTTTCTTTTAAGGTCTTTTTCTTTTAAGAGTATTTTAAGACTCTTCTGTTCACAGGTTTTCTGCAGAGACATCTGATGTTATACTGTCTTTAGGATTCTTTCCTTGTCTTTAACTTTTGGAAGTTTGATGACATGTCTTGGAGAAGAGTTTTTGGTTGAGACTGCTTGGGGTTCTTTGAATTTCTTTTATCTAGATGTCCATGTGTCTTTCAAGACCTGGGGAATTTTCAACTGTTATTTCATTTAGCAGATTCTCAGTACCTTTTCGTTTTTCTCTTCTTCTGGAATAGCTACAATATGAATATTTGGTTGTTTAATGGTGTCTGTTAGTTCACATAGACTTTCTTCATTCTTTTTAATTTTTTCTCTTTATTTTTGTCTGATTGGGTTATTTCAGAATTCTTGTGCTTGAGAACAGAAAGTCTTTTTCCACTTTGCTGTTAAAGCTCTCAATCATATTTTTTTATTTCACCGATGGAAGATTTCATCTCTATAATTTCTATTTGGTTCTTTTTAATGAGTTCTATCTCCTTAGTAATATTTTCATTCATGTCACTCATTGATTTTGAGAAATATTTATTCAGGTCTTTTGCTCATTTATTAATAAGGTTATTCATTTTTTTCCTATTAAATTGTTGAATCACTTATTACTTGTACTTTGGATATTGCAAGTATTTTCCTCCATTCTGTAGATTGTTCACTCTGTTGATTGTTTCCTTTGCTGTGTAGAAGATTTTTAGTTTGGAGCAAAGCCATTTATTTAGTTTTGATATTGTTTATATTTTTGGGGTCATGTCCAAAAAGATATTTACTCACAACAATGTCAAAAAGGTTTTTCTATGAGATTCAGGTCTTATGTTTAAGTCCTTAATCCATTTTTAGTTGATTTTTATATATGGTGGGAGATAAGGATACAATTTTATTGTTCCACATATGGATATCCAGTTTCTCCAATACCATTTATTGAAGAGAGTGTTCTTCACTCATTTAATGATCTTTTCATCTTTTTCAAAGATGAGGTACATTTTGTGTAGATTTTGTTGAAATCAAGTGTTGGGATTATACTGGTTTCTTTTATTTTCCCTCAGTATTATATAGTATCACTATTCGGGGTCTTTTGTAGTCCTATGTAAATTTTAGGATTTTTTTCTTTTTATGTTAAAAATGCAACTTAAATTTTGATAGAAATGGTGTATGGAATCTTTAGATTGCTTTGGGTAGTAGTGACATTTTCACAAAATTAATTCTTCCAACCTATGAACATGAGGCATCTTTGCATTTATTTGTGTCTTCCTTAATTTCTTTCAGCAGTGTTTACAGTTTTCATTATATAGATCTTTCACCTTCTGCTTACATTTATTCCTAGGTATTTTATTTTTCTGTTATGATATAAATAAAATTTGAAAAAATTATTTTCAAATAGTTTGTTGTTTTTAGAAACATGACTTTTTTTTTTTTAAAAAGATTTATTTATTTATTTGAAAGGTGGAGTTACAGAGAGGGAGAGGCAGAGGCAGAAGAGAGAGAAGTCTTCCATCCACTGGTTCACTCCCCAAATGGCTGCAACAGTGAGAACTGGGCAGATCCGAACCCAGGGTCTTCCACATGTGTGCAGGGGCCCAAACACTTGGGCCATCTGCCACTGCTTTCACAGGTGCATTAGCAGGGAGCTGGATCGGAAGTGGAGCAGCCAGGACTTGAACTGGTGCCCATATGGGATGGAGGCAGCAGCTTAACCCACTATACCACAGTGCCAGCCCCACATTACTGATTGTTGTATGTTGATTTTGTCTTCTATAACTCTGCTGAATTTATTTATTAGTTCTAATAGTTTTCTGGTGGAGTCTTTAAGGTTTTCTATACATAAGATCATGTCATTCACAAATAAGGACAATTCAACTTCCTGATTTTCTTTTTTGGATGCCATTTTTTTTTCTCTTGCCTCCTTACTGTGGCTGGGATTTCCAGTACTGTGTTGAATGTGAGTGGTGAGAATGGGCATCCTTAACTCATTCCTGATCTTAGAGGAAAAACTTTCAACTTTTCACTGTTGAATGTGATGTTAGTTATGGGCTTATCACATATGGTTTTTATTGTGTTGGGAGATATTCCTTCTATAGGCAGCTTGTTGAGATTTTACCTTGAAAGGATGTTCAACTTCATCAAATGCCTTTTCTGCATCTAATGAGACTGTTGTATGACTTTTATCCTTCATTCTGTTAATGTGATCAGTATTTATTGATTTATATATGTCGACACTCATCATGGTACATAATCTGTTTGATATGCTGTTGAATCCAGTTTGCTAGTATTTTGATGAGGACTTTTACTTCTCTATCTGTCAGGGATATTAGTCTGTAGTTTTGTCTTCTTTTAGTGGTCTTGTTTGGCTTTGGTATCAGCATAATGTTGGCCTTGTAGAATAACTTTAGAAGTATTCCATCCTCTTCAATTTTTTGGAAGACATTTGATAGATTTCTCCAGTGAAGCCATGAGAGCCTGTGAATTTCTTTCCTGGGAGGCTTTTGAATACTGACTCTGTCTCCTTGTTTGCTAGTAGTGTATTCAGATTTCCTATTCCTTCCTATTTCTGTCTTGATTGGTTTTTAGGAATTTATCCTTTTCTTCCTGGGTATCCAATTTGTTGATGTGTAGTTTTTCATAGTAGTCTTTATGATCCTTTGTATCTCTGAGTTATCAGCTGTGATGTTTCCTCTTTCACTTAAAATGTAATTATTTGAGTCTGGTCTCTATCAGTTTTTATAATAAAGTTTGTCAATCTTAGTTATCTTTTAAAAATACTCTAAATTTCATTGATCTTTACTGTTGTTTTCTAGTCTCTATTTTATTTATTTCTGTTCTAATTTTTATTATTTCCTTCCTCAGGATAACTTTGAACTTAGTTTGTTCTTTTAGCTCTTTGAGGTATAGACTGTTCATTTGAAATCTTTTTTTTCTGATTATAGTCATTTACTAGCATTAATTTCCCTCTTAAATTGTTTTTGCTGTACTCCATAAATTTCAGGGCATTGCTTCCATTTTCATTCACCTCAAAATATTTTTGGGTTTTCCTGATGATTTCTTCATTGATCTATTTGTTGTTCTGTAATGTGCTGTTTAATTTCCATATATTGGTAAAAATTCAATTTTCTTCTGTTCTGAGTTATGTTTGGAAATGAGATTGATATGATCTTTTAAAGATTTATTTATTTGAAAGGCAGAGTAACAGAGAGAAAGAGAGAGAGAGAGAGAGAGAGAGAGAGAGAGATCTTCCATCCTTTGGTTGATTCCCCAAATGGCTGAGCCAGGAGTACAAAACTCCTTCATGATCTCCCACATGGGTGGCAGGGGCCCAAACACTTGAGCCATCTTTTACTGCTTTCTTGGGTACATTTTCAGGGAGCTGTATGGGAAGTGGCACAGCTGGGACTGGAACCAGCATTGCAGGGGGCACGTTAGCCCACTGTGCCAGAATGCTGGCCCTGATATTGATATTATTTCAGTTATCTTAATTTTGTTAAGGCTTATTTTGTCTCTTAACATACTAACTTCTCTGGAAGATGTTCTATGAGTGCTTGAGAAAAATGTATATTCTGTTGGATGGAATGTTGTATATAACATATATTATATAATATAGTTTATATACTATATATAATACTGATGTCATAAATGTATGTATCTATCTTTCTATCTATAGACTGACATATATGCCATATATAGATCCATTTTGCCTGGAATGTTAAAGTTTGCTGTTTTCCTTTAGATTTTTTATCTTTTTTTTAATTAAACTTTTATTTAATGAATATAAATTTCTGAAGTACAGCTTATGGGTTACAATGGCTTCCCCCTCCCAAAACTTTCCTCCCACCCACAACCCTCCACTTTCCCGCTCCCTCTCCCCTTCCTATCACATCATGATTCATTTTCAATTCTGTTTATATACAAAAGATCAGTTTAGTATATATTAGGTAACGATTTCAACAGTTTGCCCCCATATAGCAACACAAAGTGAAAAAAAAAATACTGTTGGAGTACTAGTTATAGCATTAAATAAGAGTGTACAGCACATTAAAGACAGAGATCCTACATAATATTTTTTTTTAAAAATTAATTAATTTTCTATGCCATCTCCAATTTAACACCAGGGTTTTTTTTTTCATTTCCAATTATCTTTATATACAGAAGATTGATTCAGTATATAATTAGTAAAGATCTCATCAGTTTGTACCCACGCAGAAACACAAAGTGTAAAAATACTGTTTCAGTACTAGTTATAGCATCACTACACATTAGACAACGCATTAAGGACAGATCCCACATGGGATGTAAGTACACAGTGACTTCTGTTGCTGACTTAACAATTTGACACTCCTGTTCATGGCGTCAGTAATCTCCCTAGGCTCTAGTCATGAGTTGCCAGGGCTATGGAAGCCTTTAGAGTTCGCTGACTTTGATCTTATTCCGATAGGGTCACAGTCAAAGTGGAAGTTCTCTCCTCCCTTCAGAGAAAGGTACCTCCTTCTTTGATGGCCCCGTTCTTTGCACTGGGATCTCACTAACAGAGATCTTTCATTTAGGTCTTCTTCTTTTTTTCTTTTCCATGGTATCTTGGCTTTCCATGCCTACAATACTCTCATGGGCTCTTCAGCCAGATCCGGGACACAATCTCTAAAAGCTTTTAAAACATCATTCTCACACACTAATCATGTAAATGTATTGAGAAAGCCCTAATTTTCAAGTGTCCCATTTTTAACTTAGGCATACTTTTCCTATCTTCATTTTCTCCTTCATGCCTTTGGGAGGAATTTCCCTTCATCTTTGAACAATGACTGTGGTGCTCACGGCAGAAGAAGCAATCTCACGCGCGTACTAACACCCACCACAACACACCAATAAGAAGCAACTCTTTTTGTGCCACTGGCTTGGCAGAAACGATACATACATTGACAAGACATGGCAGTGGAGGGTCAGCCCTTTTAAAGGGAGAGACTTGGGGGCTGGCTGTGTTAAGGCACCTTCAGTCCGTTCAGAAGCTGAAATGCAGAAGACAATCGTCCTGGCAAAGGGAGCCCAACTCCAGCTGAGAACGCCTGCTCTGAGCTGACCTTCCTCATCAGCCTGCCAACAGAGATTAAGCTTTCCTCAAGTGGTTCCTTGTTAGCTGGCTTTTCCCCCAGTGTTGCTCATCTTTCACAACTGGAAGCCAAGTGTTTCAAACTGTTACTCAATTTTGTAGCCAAATTCCTTTATTTCCTCCTCCCACCTCCTCCCTCCCTCCCTTTCTCCACACACACGCACACACACACACACACCCCTACCCTCAGAGTGGTTAAGCTTCCATGTGTGTCTTCTTTCCAAAGCCTACATGAAGAGGAGAACCTAAGAATTTTTATGATTCACTAAACTGATAGCCTGATAAATACTTTTGTTTTCCTTTTTCTTGAAACTTGATTAAGTAGAGCAGGGACCTTTACAAAAGATGTCTATTGCAAAAATAACCTTCCTTTGATAAAAAAAAAAAAAGCCACAAAAGTGTATTTCTCAGGAAAGTAGAAAACCACACATGATCTCAAGTGGAAAAAATATAAAGAATTTGCTGAATTTTTAACCTTAGTACATAACAAAGATATTATTTTAAAGTTGGTTGGTTAATGTGGACTGTTAGAACTTTCATTGTGTTGTGTTTGGGTTTACTTAGTGTTATTTTAATGAATTTATTGGTTTGACACACAAAACACCACATGGTGCATGAAATTTTTAGATTATAAATGTTCTTGGGAGGCCACTTACTTGAAGGAACTCTGTTATATAATCAGTCAGTCTTTAAATCTGTCAGCACAAAAGTAACCTTTCAGTCTTTGTATACATTTGAAGTGAAGATTATTTGGTTATGGAAGCCAAATAAAAATTTCCATGGAAGGGATTATATTCCTTAATTATCTATTTTGTGTATATATACTGAGACTTTCACAATACACATTTATTTCACAATGTATGTTGAATGAACCTACAAAATGAGTTTGGAATCTTCTGCTAAAGGCTGCGATAAGGAATCTTCCTTTTTGTTTTCTCTTCATACTTCCTGTCCTAGTGGGCCCCTTATCAGACATCTCTGCATTTGGAAATAGGCTGATTCTATAATTGTTATAAGGTTAACTGCAAATAGAGCAAGGCCTAGGAAGAAGATAGCAAGGGAAATGAGAGACTAACTGAAAAATGTGCTACTCGGGGGCAGTGCAGCAACTAGGAGTGATGGGGCTCCACTGTGCACCTGTTCCCAGGTGATACACTTCTCCTGCCTCTCTCCTTACCTTTGTCCATCCCTCCGAGATAGTATCAGAGAACAGGAAGGATACACTGCCCTTATCTCAGACACTTTCCTCTCCAGGGCTTCAAACTACATGATGAAGGGAAGTTTAGGATGAAAAATCTTGTGATTAAAGTGTCAACTCTAAGTACACTAAGATTGGGGTCTTTGACTTTTAAATTGGAGAGGATACATTACTATCCCTGTGCTGAAAGATCTTAACTTGTCAGCAGCCCCTGTTTCTCAGCAGCTGGTGTTCTCTCAGTGCAACAGTATACAGGAGGAAGTTTAAGATCTTTTTTCATTGACTCTTCAAGCAGTCACAAAAGGAAATCCTAGAGAAACCAGGATTTTTCCAGGGTATCAGCCTATCTCATTTTGAAGATCTCAAAAGTTTTAGCAACATGACTAGCTGACAACAAGCATTCACCTGCCCACCTTACAGCTGCTGACCTTCTAGAAAAACTTCTATTTCTCCAGGGTCTTACAATCATGAGAAATATTAAGTGGATATGATCTGGAACCGAGTGACTATTACATAGTAATTTGACATCCCTGTTGTCTTAGCTGTAGAAATGCCTTAGAACATAATAAATTGTGTTTTAGGAAGGAAAGGCTGATTTTGGTATATTTATATTAATTATAATAAAAACTAATTTAGAGCTTGTACGAGCTATAGTTAGTATAAGCTCTACTATGAAGATCTAAAAGGATAATATTTTATGCACAAATTACCAGAATGACTAATATGTATACCTAAGGTCATATCACACAGTGCAAGACTAAATTCAATCATGATTGCTACAGCATTACCTCAATTGCCCAAATAAGTGGAATTAAAATCACTTAGATGGGTTACAGAGCATTTCTGTAAGTCAAAAGCTATGTCTACCCAGCGAATTTAGAACAGCTAATTTCTAGACCTTGGAAGTCACGTAATTCAACACTTTTGTTTGACAGATAAATAAACTCCTGCTCGTAAGAAATAATGATGAACCCAAAATCATAGAGCTGGCTAGGTTGGAATTGGAACCTAGGTCTCCTAAAAAGCCCAGTCTAGTACTCCTTCTTGTCACCACTGTTCTACAATGCCAGGTACTCAGATGAATTCAGTACCTCCCAGTGACTTTCCAGATGTTCCCAAATATCCTGTTGCTTCTGTATATTATATGTGGTCATATCTAGGCATGTGCCTGCAATTTAATCTTTCATCCTATTTGATCATTTGTAGATACAAATAAGGCACCTCTGTATCACCTAAAGATCTGCAGAGCAAAAAGGAACAATCAGATTTAGTTTAAGAAATGCATAATCCGGGGCTGGCACTGTGGCGCAGCAGGCTAATGCCCTAGCCTGAAGCGCCGGCATCCCATATGGGCATCGGCTGCTCCACTTCCAATCCAGCTCTCTGCTATGGCCTGGGAAAGCAGTAGAAGATGGCTCAAGTCCTTGGGCCCTGCACTCGCGTGGGAGACCCAGAGGAGGCTTCTGGATCCTGGCTTTGGATCAGCACAGCTATAGCCGTTGCGGCCAATTGGGGAGTGAACCAACGAATAGAGGATCTCTCCCTCTCTCTCTCTCTTTCTCTCTCTCCCTCTCTCTCTCTGCCTCTGCATAACTCTCTTTCAAGTAAATAAGGTAAATCTTTAAAAAAATGCATAATCCATTTCTCAAATTTCCATTCATAGCAGTTAAGCATACATTTATTGTAATTTAAAACGTGTCACTTTAATTTAGGCCACCTTAATACACATCTTGTCCACATCTTATTCTCCTTTATCCTCCAGCACTGAAATTATATTTAGTTTAGCATCTCTTCACATTTTGCCTGAACAGTTCTGGCAGTTTCTTGTCCTGGTCTACACAGAACTCCAACACATTTCCTATACGCACTTTGTACCATGCCACTAGGCTACCTAAGATGTACCTCTGGTCAAGTCTCTCCTCCATCCAATCCTTTGATGATTTTCTATGGCTTTTATGATAGAGCTAATATCTCAGAATAGACCACAAAACTGACTTCTCTTAATTCATCTACCTCCTGCAACCCCTGCTACCATTTCCCCCTCCCCAGCCCCCCAGACTCCCTTCTTCCTCGCCAGGCTCCCTTCTCCGTAGCCATACCAAACTACATCCAACAATTTCCCTATTTCATGCCTCCAAGTGCTCACATGTGTTGGCCTCTGGAATTTCATCCTTCCTCTGCATCTTGCTCACTTCTCTGAGTATGAGTCTCTACTCAGTTCAAATGTCAGCTCTTCTGGGAAGGCTTCCATGATCACCATCTTCAATGCTCCCACATTATGCCATGCCCACCTCCATCATGACACTCACCACTCTTGATCGCCATACTTGATCTATTTATCTATTTCTACTACTGAACTATATGCCTCTTGAACTGTAGGTATTCTTTGACCAGATAACAGAGGTATCTCCTTAAAATTGGATCAAAAGGCAGAGTTTCTGTATATCTTTTGTGTTTCCTATTTTATGATACTTTGACATATTGGGGTCTTGTGATTCTAGAGATACTGTCCTTCTTGGGAACAGCTAATTTCTAGAAATAGCAAATGGCTCCCCTGTGGGTGAACCTTTCATCTGCAAACCAATCAAAGCAAAGCCCTCGACCCCCACCCACCTCCTTCTGTAGGATTCTTACACTCTAGATTACTATTCCCCTGTCCTAATCTCTCTAGCAAGTCAGGACAGTCTCCACCCCAAACCCTGCTGAAATTACTCACAGTAGCCAAGCCTACCCCCACAAACCATGCCTTGTCCATTCCCTCCTGTGGAAACCACAATGAAAGCTGTTGTCTGTGCTTTCCTAACGCCCCTTCCTCCTGCTGTCTGACCTCAGGGCTTCCCTGTATGGTCACACATAGGCCAGTGTGCTCCTTCCTCAAGCAAACTGAGAGCACCAAACTACTTTTTCAGGAGCAGCTGTCCCCTGATCTGTTGGCCTCATCATATCTGAATGATATCAAAGCCACATTTTAAAACCACTCTGTGCCCATGCGTGTCTGTGCCTGGGCAACCTCAAAAGGCAGTAAGGCCCAGACACTGAAAGGAGAGTCAGCGCTGTTTTCTCTGGAGGGCACTCTCCTGTTCCCCTCATCTCGGTGTCAGACTTGCACTCTGTCCACACCTAAGACGTAAGGTGTCATTTTCTCTAGTCACCAAATGTGCAACCCAGAGTGAGATTAGCTGATGTAATTTCCAGTGTAATCTTATAACATGATGACAGAGAGGTTCTTTCCTCTAAACAGACCGCATTGTTTGTAAGCTTCCAAGAGAAAAAACATTCAAGAAGTACAGTTAATACTTTTATCTCCAGTTTCCTGTTTGACCATCACAACAGACATTAAAATAGTCATTGTGATCTTCACCCTACAGATGAGAAAATCTCTTGATAAAGATTGAAGCCTTGTCTTCAGTGCCCTTGGCAAGATGCTCTGTGCCTCAGTTCTCCTATCCATAAAATGGTCATGATAACGACTCCTCCCTCATTGGGTTGTTGTGGAGCTTGGTAAGGGGATGTACCTCATCCATGGTGCATGTATTAAATATTAGATGCTATTATTTTCGTTGCTGATCATGTGACACTTGTTTTCACACTAAACTCATGCCTTTCAAATACACCATATTTCTTCTTACTGTAAATTTCTGAAATAGCTCAACTGCCCTGAATCTTTGTAAGTGTATTTTTCATTAAACAAGATTTGTTTTATGCTACAAACAAGGGGAGACCAGCAGAGAGACATCAACTAAGAAAAGAAGAATAGGGGGAGAAGAAAGGAGGAACTTCAAATGAATTAGGCATCACTTTGCATCTGTTATAAACAAACTTTTGTTTCATCTCTGATTCTTGGTGTCAAATAGATAAAAGAGTTATGTTGTGAGTGAAGTTCTGTTTTCACATGGGTGTGTAGACACTGCACAGATCTCCAGGATAGCTGTTGGCTGAGTGAATTCTTTACCTCAAGGACAAGGCTGAAGGCCAAGTGTTAGAAATCCATCTCTGAGAGCCAGCACTGTGGTGCAGTGAGTTAAAGCCCCGGCCTGCAGTGCCAACATCCCATATAGGCACTGGTTTGATTCCTAGCTGCTCCACTTCTTATCCAGCTCCCTGCTAATGTGCCTGGGAAAGCAGCTGAAGATGGTCCAAGTCCTTGGGCCCCCCTGCACCCACATGGGAGACCTGAAAGAAGCTCCTGGCTCCTGGCTTCGGATCGGCTCAGCTCTGGCCATTGCAGCCATTTGGGGAGTGAACCAGAAGATGGAAGATCTCTCCCTGTCTCTACCTCTTTATGTGAATCTGTCTTCCAAATAAATAATTTTTTTAAAAAAATCCACCCCTCAGATATGATTTAATGAATAATTGGCCCATAATTTGGGATTAAATTGTCTTTAATTTTCATTTATTTTTCATTTTATTTGAAAGGTAGAAATAGAGATTTTCCATCTGCAGGACAGAGACCCAACTATTTGAGTCATTACCTGATAACCCCTAGGGTCCACATTAGCAGGAAGCTGGAATTGGAAGCTGAGCTGGGAGCTGAACCGGCACTCAGAAAAGGGATGCAGACATCCAAGTAATGTCTTAAGCACTACACAGACACTCACCCCCTGAATAGTTTTATCCTCTCATTTTTCATCTCATCCACTCCTATGATTTTTCTTGTTTATGGAGAAAAAATTCAGCATAGTAGTTTCTTGGGCTCTTAAATGCTCCAATGTCAGCTGTTGGTTTGCTCCAGCAGCAGGTGAGAGATGATGGTTTTAGGGCAATTGAAAGGCAGCAGAGAATCTAACGTTCCCAAAACCAAAGATGCATTCAGGGAAAACCAAGGCTTCAACACTACAAACATGTTTTTCATTTTTTAATATTGATAATCTGAAAAATAATTCTCCAAGGACAGAAACTTACTTCAGGAAAAGGCTGATATATAGGTGAAACATGCATGCGAGCTGAATTTTCATGAAGAACTTCAGTAGCTCTCTTTGAGAAAGAAGCAGTTGGTTCAAAATAATTGCTGGAAGGTCTTTCAATCAGTGATGACAATGAGGCTAAAATAATTCCCTGGGGAATGAGAAACCAGTGACATGAGTTTGTGTAGGAGAGGGGATTCCGTGTTAAGGGAGGGGGGCAGTGTAGCACATGGGCATGCATTTAGAGTAGGAACTCTTTGGAATTAGGCACAACAGTCCCCAGCAGAGTGGGGAGCTATGTGAGCAATTCTTGGAACAGTCTTAACAGTTTCTCTAGATGAGTCCTGTGTTACCATCTCTGTAGGAGTTCTGTATCCTCTGCAAAAGAGGTGAGCTGGTTTGCCCATAATTAATGAAATCAGGAGAGTAGATCTGAACAGGACAAGAAAATATTGTATCCTAACACACGTGGAAAGGTGATTCTGGAACTCCCAAGTGCCTACTGACTTTTTAACATGGACAATTGATTTATGTTTTACTACTCTAAGCCAAATGGAAGGAATGTTCAGGCAGGTAACTATTGCGTGTCATCCAGAAGCACAGACAGGAGAGGCGGGCTCTGACAGCATAACTTTCTTAGTTTCAGCAATCACCAAACCAAAGGGAAACGGAAGCACCAAAGTCAATCAATTGCCTGTGAAGCTCAGAGGGTTCTTTCTCAGACAGGGAAATTCTCCAGGAAGACAGGGAATTAAACAAAGGGGCAGTGCAGAGGACACAGTGGCAAATGAGAAATAAAAAAGCTCCCAAAGGGATTCAAGGGTGAGACAGAGAGTGGGAAGCAAGAAGATGCACTTCCTATGTGGCACACTTCTTGGCTCCTGGCTCCACTGAGGAGCTGGCTCACCCAGGGAGTAACATTCAGTCCTTCAAGGGAACCGCAAAACACAATAACACACACAAACACATTCATAGACACTATCTTATGTCTACTTTTCCACATGGAAGAAACGAACCAAAAAAAAAAAAAACTCATTTTGGAAATAACCTCAAAATCTCTAACTATATCTATCTAGCAGAGGAGGAAAAGAAAACCTTTCTGTGCCAAAGGCCATTTGGATATTTATAACATCATTTGTGGGCCATTCAAAATCATCAACTTAAAAATTAGCCTGCTATAGATTTATTGAATTTTGAGTCTCACCTGCGGGTGCCTTGGCAGGGCCAGACCAAGTGATTTAGCAGGGCTTATACAGCCTGTGGGCTGGATGTTCCAACCTCTGAATAGGATGATAAAACAGTGGCACACTCCTAGGAGCTCAGAAATAACACTACAATGCAGCAAACAACAACCAACAATGCAGGCAAATAGTGCTCTAGATTAAGAAGTTTAGATCTGGGGCTCTCAAGTGTGTTACCTCACTAACCTTGTTAGCACATTTCTTCCTCATGGAAGCTACTTTAACCATCTCAACGTCCTGATCACACGTGAGCCAACTAAATTAGAATTTCTGGAGAAGGAGCAAAATATCCAAACGTTTTTCAACTCTTCAGGGCAAATTCAAATTGCAACCAACCAGTGTTTCTGACGTAGATCTAGATCTAGCCACTGCACTAACCAGCCGTAGAATCTCTGGCAAGATGCGGATCCTGTCAGCATCAGTTTTCACATCCATAAAATAAGAAAGGTAAACACATGCTCTCAGGCCTCTCCTGATTTGATCGTTAGATCACCTTGACATTTGTGGGGATGATAATAGTGCAGGTGTAGCAGGATTGTAGAAAATGGGAGGTTTCTACATACTCACACCTACGCTCATTTGTGCAGCAAATCTAGAAGCATTGTTTACTCTCCTGCAGTGAGCATTACTTAAAATGACTTTATTTGTTTTACAGTTTAGAGGGGCCTCAGTAGGTAGTCTCAGGAGCCCATTCATTTCATTAGCATTAAATCAACAAGCAGACCTTCTTTCTGCCTCTCTCTAGCAGGATTAATGGATTTTGGCATGATTTGTGCATCTAGCAGCAAAACCTCGTGCTGAGAAAGCTAGCAGGCTTGACTAATTCCCAGCAGTGCTAACTTCATAAACTTACTTTAAGCTTTCAACTTTGACTGAAGATTAAAGTAATGACTCCTTGCTGCTACATTTGAATATATGATAGTCAAGATACATAAGATATATAAAAACTATACAAAAATGTCCAGCTATTTGATAAGTTAACATTTTACGTGTAGAGTATATTGTAGTATATATACAATTTTTACACTTACAAAAAAAAAAACCTCAATTCTGTGGGTTTGAAAAAGGATCCTCTAAAACACTGAGATTTATGTAAGAATAATCATTATACTAGAGTATTGACAGATGTGCATATAAAGTGTGTGAATCTTATTATTAGGATATCATAAATATGCTAACACAAGGCCCCAT
The DNA here is from genome assembly GCF_033115175.1 of Lepus europaeus. Lineage (NCBI taxonomy): Eukaryota > Metazoa > Chordata > Mammalia > Lagomorpha > Leporidae > Lepus > Lepus europaeus. The sequence continues at coordinate 49,331,666 of NC_084836.1, read as the reverse complement.
TTTGTGTGAAGCTGTAACACGATGGAGTGTTGAATGTGAAAACTTTCTAAGAAGCAAAATTATCTTCTCTAAAAACAATTATCACCTATAAAGAATCCCATATATGACTTGGCTTATACTTTTTCCTTCCAGACAATCTTAAATTAAATTCAGAATTCAGAGAAGTCTGCGTGAAGAAGGGGGAGAAAAGGGAAAAATAACAATATTTCCAGCCCATCTGACAAGACTACATAAAAAGCTTTTGATCAAAGGGTCTTAAGTCCACTTTACTGGTGTGACAAACAACATTTTTATCCCTTTATTAGATTTATTTTTCTTCTGAAAACTGCAGTGACCAGGGTATGGTTTGTGAAAGAAAGCTGGCAGGGTTGTGTTCTTTGATTCCTAATTAACACCTTCAGTCTCAAAAGAGAACCAACAGAAACACCATAAAATGTTGCAGCTGCATTGTGATTCCGCTTGGTTGGTTTGTTAAAAGTCGGCTGGGCATTGGCAGCTGCAATAAAGGAAAAGCTCAATGGATGTTTTGTGTTGTGCCCACTGAAGTGAAAGAAGGCAACCATTTTATTTTTCAAATGGGCAGCTGCAGAGGGAGGTTTAAATGGAGCTAAATGCAAGATTTACTGTTAATTTATAGTAAATACATTAAAAAAAAAAAAACCTTACTTTCAAATGTTTGTATTCACCCAACAGAAATTTCAGTGAGAAATTATTATGGACAATAATTTTGGAGCTTTTTAACAACTGATTTGAGGAATTCAGCCACAAGGAATAACATTCATTTAAAATCAGAAATAGCCTTTTTGAAAGAGCTGAGCAAGCCAACACTTTAGAAACTGACAGTTCCTCTTTGAAAGGTAAAGATCTATCTTTCCTGTCTTTGGTAACGTAACTTGCTCATCCCACTTTGTTCTAAAATTTGCTCTAAAATTTGTTCAGATCAGGACTGAATAAGATTCCATACACCCCCACCCACCTCACTTCTTTTTTTAAAGAGCATGGAGTTGAATTTTGCCTTGGATAGGAGAATAAAGGAGGCATTTAACTCTGGTCAGATAAATCTCACTCTCATTCAAAAATGCAATTAAGGAAATATGTAAATCTAGATGTTTCATCAAATGCTAGCTAAGGGGTTACTAGTTCTTTTTGAACACAATGACTGAACTAAAGAACTTTAGTGTCTGTGTAAGAACCATTGTCCAAGCCGCAGGCCCTGTTGGAAACAGTGTCCGGCCTGGCCGTGGGAAATACCTACATATTTGACACAGGCCCTATTTCTGAGAGAAAGGGGATGGAAGAGAAAGTATGGAGATTTTACTGTTGCATTCTAATCAACCATGATCTGCCTAATTTGCTTTGATCAGGAAGATAAACTAATTTTTCTATGGGCTGGATAAAAGTGATTAGCAAGCCAAAGCTTTCATGTTATTTCAAAGGAGTTAAAGTAAAGGAGATCAGAAATTGTAATGTTGAGAGCTAAATGCATCTTTTCGGCTCATCTGAGAGCATTGTTCGTTCAACATAGGATACCAAAACCAGAGAGGAACTCTGGCTATAGACAGCTTCATGACTGCACAACCATTGTAAGTCCAGGAATCCACAGTGCTATGTCACTAAACAAAACAGCCAAAGGTGATTTATAATTACTACCTGTGTCATCCAGTCCTATTCTTTTGTAGGGACACCTTTACCTTCATGTGAAAAGGTACAATTACTGCCTAGTCCTAAACGTTTTTGCTTTCCCCTGCAGCTCAACCTTTGACATTTAAGTTATTGGGGGTAGTTAGTGTTTGAATCCTAAGCTGCTGCTCCACTACAGCACGCAGATGCAGCCAGTATGGGATCCTGCAATCCTGAATATCCTAGAATGGGATCTGAGATCAAACAGCTAATCAGGAGCCTGACTCTACAGGTTCTTCAGTTTCACAGACTGCCTCACCATTCTTGTGCCTGTGACCAACTTCAGTAATGCCGCTTCCTCCTCTTGTTTTTCTAAATTCCCAAACACATGTAGTTGTTAGATGAGGAGGAAAGATTTAGGATATGGGATTTTGTTTCTTAAAAAAAAATCTATTTAATGTTTTGTCTTGTTGATAGGACCTTTGCATTACCTGCTTTCCAAACTGTTGTACTAGAAATGGTATCTGTACCCCTACTGCAAACTTAGTTGGGTTTTTGGCTACCAATCTGCTTTGCTAGGGCTTTATATAGCAACATTTCAAGTTAGGTATGTGCACTTCAAGTCAGACTTAATGTGTATTATGATAAGAGTGGATCTTTTGAAAAGGTCTCTTTGAATTTTGAGTTCACTAAGGTTATAGAGAAACTATTATTGTGGAATAATTTCAAAGAAAGCTAGAAAATATGCTTTTAACATCTGTACTCTACCATGTTTTTAAAATAATTTACGTTTTCTGTTTTTCGGAAGGCTGCAATCAACAAAAATTTTAATTCTTTTTTTAAAAGACTTTTTTATTTGAAAGGCAAAATTACAGAGAAAGAGAGAGAGAGAGAGAGAGAGGAAGCAGGGGGAGAGAGATGGAGAGACAGTGTCACTGGTTCACTCCAAATGGCCGCAGCAGCTAGGGCTGCGCCAGGCCGAAGCTGCTTCATCAGGATCTCCCACGTGGGTGCAGAGACCCAAGTACTTGGGCTGT